>NW_004524609.1:8659478-8662293 GCF_000260255.1 Octodon degus | reverse complement strand
CAGAGAAAAAGGAGAACAAAATAAAAAAAGACAAATGCGTTTGATCTCCTTAATCTTAAGGCTTTTTGCTGAGCCTCCATTGGCATATTCACACTTTCCTTGTACAGCACAATAAATCATTGAAGTGTTCTTTGCTTCTTAACCCTTTACTCCAAGGATGAGCTAAGAAACCCCCAGGGCCCCAGGAAGCCCTGCTCACCCTTCTAACAGATAGAGCTTTACTAGAACACAGCAGTCAGATTCCTCTTCCTGCCGTCTGTCAGTTCCCACACCACAACAGCATCACTGCAATACAAACCTCGAGCCCTGCAAGCAGCTCAAATACTTACTACGGCCTTTGTCAGGGAAGGCTTTCAGACCACTGTTCTCACTTATACCTTGGTTTCTGGTGCAGGAATTAGTACAGTTCCCTTTCATTCTCCCCAGAAATCTGCACTGCAGTTCCTGCTGAAGAGCTTGTCAATTCCAGTGGTCTCCAGGAGCCACTGGGCCCCAACAGCCTCCTTATGACTGGGAGCTCTCAGGGTACCTAGCTTAAGCTGTCGTTGTGCAATCACTGGCTTTCAGCCAGAGGAAATCAAGCGCCCAAGATCTCACCCACAAGCTGCCACTCAATGCGCCCATGCTCAGAAGCAAACAAGGTACGTATTTGACCTTGTGCTCCTCCGCTCTCAAATTGTGAATCTCCCTAGTCAGTGTTGGATATTTCCCAATTAAATTTAATTGTGATCATTTGCTTGGCTACTTTATCCCCCCTGGGGATGAACTCAAGGCCTTATGCATGGGATGCATGTGAACCATACTCCCAACACCATCCCTCTCAAAGCTATCCTTTTTTAAAATTTTTTATTTTATTTTACTTTTTTGTATTTTAGGGAAGGGTCTACAGGGTGTTCAGGGTCCCACTACTAGATCAGACTTGTAGCGATGCGCCTGTTTACAGCCTCCCAAGAGATGGGATTACAGGCGCGCCACCACGCCCAGTCTCAATTGCCCGCTCAGCATGCTCCCAGGGCACGGCCGGCCCAGAAGGCCTGGGGATCAAAGATATCCTTGTAGGTCTGTTTCTTTGCAAAACTTTTACTGTTTCCTGAAGGCTAAGACTCCAGATACAGTTGCATAAAAATGGAAGCTAGTGTATTTACTCGCCATTCTTCTATCTGCTTGTTCTCCTCTACTTCCATCTCTGTGAGGGTTTTTGTGGTTTGGTTTGCTCTGGTTTGGGGTGGATAGCTGGAGACATAGATAGACAGACAGACAGACAGACAGAGTCATATTATCAATTCAAACTGGCTTCTAACCATCCTCCTGCCTCACATTCGCAAGTGCTAGGATTATGGACATGTATCATGAAGTCTGGTTCATCTCTGTTTTTAAAAAGAAATGAAACTCCACTTTAATGTTTTCAGACATTGCCCCCCTCAGCTGACAACCACTCCAGTAGGGAAACCAGTGCGCAGCTGGACTCCACCCCCAAGGCTGTTAACCTTCCTATCTGCACCCAGCCAGTGTCCCTGCCCTCCACCTCCCTCAGTCCTCATGCAACCTTCAAATTGCAACTGGATGCAAATCACACAGCTGGCAGTTGGGACGCGCCACCAAGTGGCACCTTCACCCTGGGCACCTGCTCGCCCAGCTGTTGTGGCTTCCTCAGGATCCTCTGTCAGTAGAAGAGAGCTACTTCCGCACGGTTCTGTGCCTCCCCACTGGACAGTCCATCCCAGCACCTGGGAGGGCTTCCCTGGTGGGCTGTCTCAGCTCCAGAGCCTTCCACAGTGACCAAATGAACCTGTACTATAGCCACTTCACCGTCCAGCACCTCCTTCTGCCCAAGACCACTTGCTTAACACCCCCAACTAATGCCAGTCCCAAGGACATTCAAGAAAGGTTCTGCATGCAAATCTTTCTTTTTTGGTTTTGTTTCCTGAAGGCTAAGACTCCAAACACAGAGCTAAGTTTCTAAATTATAAATCTGACCACATTTCTCCCTTGCTAACCATTCTGCCCCACTGCTCATTACCTCCATGTTCTGGGACCCCCAAAAATAAGTTTTGGGTAGTATATGAGGTATCACAATCAATGGACAGTGGTAAAACAGCTCTCTAGGGAGGAGGGAAGCAGGTCCTGATGCAGCTTTTGCTGATTGCCATAGTGGAAATATTTCCCATAATCAATTTTGTTACCCGCTGCAGATTTTGAGCTAGCAATGATTTGTCAGCCAGCTTGCAAAATTCTTGACTACTTCATAACTGTCTCTCCAAAGCCAGGCCTAAGCCCGCTCCAGCATGCCACAGATTACCCTCACCACTGGTGTCTTTCCCCTTCTTCACTTCAACCACTGCAAATTTGTACAGTTCTCAGATGGTGACGACGATTCGAGTTCTGTGCCCTTTATTCTTGCTGATTTTTCTGTCTCAAATATGCTTCTTTTCCCTATCTGACTCAATGAAACCTACTCAGCGCTCTGGATTTGGCTCAGAGAGAAACTCTCCACACACATTTGCAAGATTTGCTTCCTTTCATCTATTCCATTTCAGTGAAAGGGTAAATAGAGCCTCTTTCTGTTGTGTTCACATGGACCTATTCATGAGGTTCCTACTATCTATCACTGGGGAGAGAGAGAGAAACAGAGAGCCAGAGGCAGAGAGACAGAGAAAAACAGAGACAGAGAGACAGAGACACACAGAGAGACAGAGACAGAGTGAGAGAGAGACAGAGACAGACAGACAGACAGACAGACAGACAGAGACAGAGAGACAGAGACATGGACCTAATCAGGAGATTCCTGTTATCTATCACTGGGCAGACAGAGAGA
>NW_004524609.1:8635035-8659299 GCF_000260255.1 Octodon degus | reverse complement strand
CTGTTATCTATCACTGGGCTGAGAGAGAGAGAGAGAGAGAGAGAGAGAGAGAGAGAGAGACAGAGACAGAGACAGAGAGAGACAGACAGAGAGACAGAGACAGAGACAGAGAGAGAGAGAAAGAGAGAGAATAAATGAAAAGGCAAGGATTTGAACACCAGAAGCCTGGTTCTAAACTCCATGCCCTCAATAATGTTAATAGAAAGAAAAAAGCCGACTCATAAATTTTGCCACTGTCATCAAGGGATTAATGATGGCCCTCCCAAAGACTGTCACTTGGAAGTTCGGGCCTCTGCCCTTGTCCTTGGCACACCATGTACATCAGCCCACCTCAACAGTTAGGTCCAGCTAGCCCCGCAACCCCAGATCAGCTGGCGAGGGAAGTTTCCTTCAAGTAACCAAGTGAGAGGGGAGGGCAAGGCCACACTCCACTTCTAGCAATACATTCTTCAAGAGATGCTGCCAAGAGTCAGGATGAGGTGAAACTCCTGGAGAATATTTGGGCCTGCAAACATCAAATCACTGCCCAGAAGCAAAAGGCCTTCTGGTCAACCAGGGCCAGGGAAAGAAGTAACCTACATGGGTCAAGAGTGGGGATGTGGGGCTGAGGAGATAGCTTAGTGGCAAAAAATGCCTGCCTGGCAAGCGCAAGGACCTGCGTTCGATCCCTGGCACCACATGCTGTACCTGCCCCACACCATGCTGGCCCCAAAACCAGGCATGGTGGCACACGCTTGCAATCCCAGCACGAGAAGACTGAGACAGGAGGATCGCTGTGAGTCTGAGCTGAGTACTGAGACCCTGTATCAAAAGAATAAAAAATTTTTAAAAAAAAGTGGGGATACGGCTGATGAAAAAAAGGCAGAAGGAAAATACAATCAACTAGGATAAGAACCTTGGCCAGGATGCCGCAGTCGGGAGCGGGGACCTGCAGGTGTTCTGACCGCAACACGCGGCAGGTAGCCAGGGTGAGAACAGAGGCGTCTCAACCCCGGGCTGGGGACAGGAAGCCCCATACCTAACAAGCTCTCTGCACACTGCAGCCAACAAAATGATGGTATTTCCTACATAAAAAGTTGGACTGCACTTAGGTGACAAAAAAAAATAAAAGTGCCTTTCAGAAAGAGGCTCATGAAAAACATGATTAAATTAGGCCTGAGAGCTTAGAAGGCTAAACTTGACTAAAAAAGAAAAAAGGAAAAAAAAGTGTTCTAGTATTTCCCTACAGGGTTAGATAACTGAACAGGTGAGTTTGCCAGGCTTCTCTCCCTTCATCTCGACCCGATGCGTCACTCTGTGCTCTCTCTGCTGTACTCCAGCTGCAGCCTCTCAATTTTGGGTTGAAACAGCCCTGCCTGCCAAGTGACCTCAACAATCTGGCAGTTCTGCCTCTCCCCAGATTCGGCCCAGTCTCCTCTTTGGCAAATCTCCCCTGCCAGGGCTCCCTGCTGGCGACCAGCAACCCTGGCTCCCGCTGGTTCTGCTGTGTCATTATTAACAGTCTGCCTTGGGGCCACTAATGCACAGCCCCTGAAGGCCTGTGCAACTCCAGCTTAGATCAGCGCTCTAATTGGCCTTTGCTGCATCTCCTCGCTCTTGCAATACCTTTCCTTCTTAACGAAGCTGCCTTCCACAGGCCGCACAGTGCAGCTCCCCAGCCCTCCTTTGCATAGGACTGACTGCTTTGCAAGCAGGAAAGAAACAAAGGCCACCATAAAACTTCAAGCTATATAAATCACCTACATCATCAGACCCGCTATAAGTATCAAGTTGAGCACTATTTCATAGAGTTACATAAATCAGGACCTTAAAAAAATGATTAAGTCTAACGGTGGTGTTTTCGAAGCACGCATTCATTCCACAACAAGATCAAAACACAGCAACTGCACAAGGGTGGAGGAGGCAGTCACAGGTGTGTCGGTGTCCGTGCAGAGCACTAAAACGATGCTAAAAGGCACTGGGTGTCTGTGGAGCACCCCAGTAGAAGCCTGCACCCCTACTCTGCTACTAACCAGCTCCAGGATCCCAAAATAAATTGTTCGACCTCCCTCAGCTTTGATTTACTCTCCTCTAAAAGGGAAAAACAAGAGCCTGATAGGTTAGTTGTGACAGATTAAGGGGCCAATAATGCAAAACAGTCCAGCACATAGGGAACAACTATAACCACTGGTGGAGAAACTGAGGTACAAAAGAGGAGTGCGCCCAGCCTGAGCTCTTTGCCCTAATTTGGCCCCCAGAACACGATTCTTAGTCCAGCTTATTCAATCTCTCTGTACCCGGTCTCCTTCAGGCTGCCTGGACCCCACTCACAGCCGTGTTAACCAACCTAACTCCAGACTTCCTCCCTGGACCATGGTTGCATTTCCCAGGAGAATACTAGAGTGTGTCACCGAATGGCAAAGCGTCAGTTATTGGCTTGATCCTAGAGACTTGGTATTCTTAGGCCAAGTGATCGCTGCACCCTTCCCACACCTCCGTTTCTGTTAATCACCAGGAGACACTGAAGCAATGAGAACTACTCTCACACTGAAGTAGGCAGCAGCTGGCAAGTCAACATGCTGCATACCCAAAATACCTTTGTTGCAGAGTAAAAATTATATCTTTTATGGCCTAAACTCTTTAACTCTTCGGGTGTGTGCATGTGTGTGCCCACACACTTCTATGACTCCTGATGCAAGGGGACATACGTATGTTAAGGACTTGAAATAAATGTGGACAAGACCTAAAATTGAGAAATCTGAACTGAAGTTGAAAGTGTACATGCCTTAAAATAAGGAAAACAGACCTTCCTAGCATTTATTTTTCCAAGCCAGAGCATAGAAATTCACCATATCCCTTATGTAAGTAACCATCCACGGGAGGTAAAAGCAGTGTCCATGTCCCACTAATCCCAACATTAAGCATAAAAGTGGAATCCTTTAAATAATATATTTTAGGGCACAGGCTTCAAATACAGTGCTTTTATTATGCAGAGAAAAGGGGATTCTTGCAGGGAAATACCCAAGGTATAGAGAGAATACTGAGAGAGAAATGGAGAGCTTGGGCCCTAGCCCTGGGTTTATCACCTGGCAGTTATGCAACTCCAAAACAAAACACTTCAGTTGAACAGACAACAGTTTTCCCACCTGTAAAACAAGGAAAGACTACTTGTTCTACTTCATCAAGGTTTTAAGATGGGCAAAATAAACACTTGTCTGTGGTGTTACCTATAATTTCCGAACATGGCTCACAAATCAAGGAAATGCTGCCCACATTTGAAATTTCACTTTGTTTCATGCACCAGAATTAGCTCGCTGACAGCTCTTGCTAAGGCTGAGCCAGCCCCTTTGCTTTTGAGGTCAGTAAGTAACCTAAGACTCAAGAGTTTTCTTTCTGCCGCTGCTCAACCTCTCTCAGTCGGGTTTCCTTCCTCTATCTCAGAGAGTTGGTAAAATCCTCTCCTGGGGCAAAGGAACTCTGGGTTTCCCATGATGCTCCAATGAAAGAAAGTCCATGGTATATGTACACAGACAGCAGTGAGACTGCAGTGAGTATTTGTTGTGCGTTTGTCCTCTTTTATGTTCGGACAAATCCTCTACTTCTTGAGGCAGAGCCTGCCCCTCAAATGCAGAAGCTAATAGTGCTGGATATTTACATTTTCAGCATCCTTTGCAGATACGTATGGGCCCGGGGCAGCCACTAAAACATCAGAATCAGTTCCAAGGGATGCAAACACGGAGGGAACCTCATAAACCTGTTCACCCACCCTAGTACATATCACACAGCAAGCTGCAGGAAGAGAGGAGGGGAAAAAAAGAAATGCTGAGTGTAGCCAAACTGTAGTCAGGTGGTACAAAAAAAATCTTAGAGGTTTAGACTACCCAAAATTATCTTAGCACCAGCTCTGTACATACCTTTTATGCAGAAGTACAATGGGGCATTTGAAGAGTATGGCCTTTTAGGTTTTTATTATGGTTTGTGTGCATTTGTTCCCCCAAAGCCTCATGCAGTCATTGAGGCACAGTTCCACAGTTTGTGATTAATTCATAATCCAAGGCTGGGATTATGGGTCTGAGTACTACTGGGATTATGGGTCCAAGTACTGCTGGGATTATGGATATAAGTGCTACATGCAGGCTGGGGTAGATAGCGTGAATGTAACATAAGACAGACAGAGAGACAGACTTGCTCTCTGCAGCTATTGTTGCTGCTGCTTCTCCGTTTTGCTCTCTGCTCTTTGCCACCGCCATAAAAGGTTGCCTTCTGCCATGTGCCGCTCTGCCTTGGAGCCAGCTGAGTATGGACTGAAACCTCCAGTAACTGAGCTAAATAAACCTTTCCTTCCTTCATTTTGAGTGTCGGGTATTTGTCCCAGCAACAAGAGAAGAGCAACTGAGACAGTTTTTAAGACAAATCTGGACTTTGGTCCTTCCCTCTATCACCTGTCCTCCTCTGACACCCTAAGGACCAGACAGCCCGGACATACCCCAGGGCTTCTAAAGAACTTATATGCTATAACAGGATGCACACAACCCTGTGTTCCTCGGGCTCTTTGCTCCAACTAACGTGTGTGGCCCTTGCTGCGGAGCTCATGTGCTGCAAACCCCAGCTCAGGAGTCACTGCCCTAGCAAGGCTTGCGAAGCCCAACCCTGAATTAATTGGTGCTTGTGCTGTGCTGTTGCATTATGCACAGTGGTCAAGACGCTTCCCTTGGTGTGGAGCAATGCAGAACCTCTCCTCCCCCCGCTTCATCCCAGCTGCAAGCGCCTGGGATAATAAGTTCTCCACAGGGCTGGATGAGGGTTTATTTTTATTAAGGTGTGTCTGCGATACATGACAACCACACTCATCTTGGGGAGCTGGTGTGCGTATACATGGCCTCTTGCTCATTTTTTAATTCCACCTCCCATCCCTGTTCTCACATCTCTCCTAATCCTCAGATCCCCTTTCTAGCTCCACAAAGTCATCCTCCTCCTTGTTATTTATCATCTCTCTCTTTTTTTTTAATTCTCTTGCCTTTTTGAGAGAGGGTCTCACTACACAGTCTGGGCTGGCCTTGAACTGACTTTGTAGCCCAATCTGACCTCAAGCTCACAGTCACCCTCCTGCCTCAGCTTCCCAAGTGCTGGGATTACAGGTGTGTGCCACCACGCCTGACCTCAACTCACTTTTATGTTGCTTTTTAGCTATCTATATTTCAGGGTTTCTCATGTAAGGGAAAGTGCGTGACATTTAACTTCCCATGTCTGGGTTATGTCATTCACTTAGCAGATTCTACAAACATCACAAATCAGGCTTCTTTATAGCTGAGTCGTAGTCTGTTGTGCGTGTATCCCACTTGCTCTCTCCATTCATCTCTTGGTGGCCATGCAGGCTGTTTCCAAACTTTAAAGAGGCACCCACTGCCAAGGGCAAGTGCACAAAGCTGGTCCCTGCCAGCCTTTCCCTCTTAACAATCAGCCTCACAGGAATGAGCACTCTGACTGCGGCCAACTCAGTGTGAAGAACATTAAAAAATGCACATAATTCAGAGAATATTTACATTCCTCAGAGAAGGCAGCATCTGGCACTGCCGCACACAGCCTGCCTGACTTCACAAGAGCCACTTCACTTGTCCAGGTGGAAGGAAGGAAGAACACCAGCTCCACTTACTGCACTTATTGCCAGTCGGTGACTTTGTTACTCCAAGACCAGAGGGGTTCAAAAAGGAAAAGATCAGGAGAGGACGGGAGAGTCCCACAGCACCGCAGCACCTGAGCTGAGGCCTGATCCAAGCGCAGAATTTGAAGGAAAGCAGAGGAGAAAGGTCTTTCAGAGAGGAGGCGCAAACTACAAGAAGGTTATCGTGTATCTGAGTGAAATCAAATTGCGAAACTAACTAGAGCAAAGAATGCAGGTTAGGGAGTGAGAAATGAACTGAATATATTTAATAATTTTACTGAGAAACAAATAGCAATGAGACATTTTCAAAACCAATTAGTAGGACGGTTTCAATACTTAATACATTGCATAATGTTGTCTTCTTAGTCGTTATTCATAGTACAAAGATGCTGACATGATATCCTGTCCACAAACACTATTAGTATAAATCTTTCTATTCACTGAATTAAGAGAAAGTAGCTGTATATCCATCGTAATTATTTTGAATATACAGATGCAAAACAATCCTTCATTTGTATCCCCTTTTTGTTTACTTTTGTCAGAGATGGGTATTCCACTGTCATTTAAATATTGTAGGGGCATGAATTCAGCAAAATATTCCAACAGAGTCCAGTAGTCCATAATAGTAGTGGGTTATCCATAGGACTGGCAATGTCAGAAGTTGCAGACTTGAGCCTTTTACAGCTCAGCATATCAATATGGCTTTACATTTTATACTTCATTCTTATACTTTTCTCCTGAATAGTTAAGACCAAGATAAAGCAAGACCTACATAACAAGAAATGTAACTTCTGTATCCGACAAAGTCAGTCAAATCCCCTCAGGATTTACCCTGAAACTCTGTACCGCAGTTTGCAGATCCTTTGTCATTGTCAGCCATGTGAATGAGTCACAACCATTGCTTGACCAATGTGCTCTCTGTGAAAGCCTGAGAGAATGTTTTCTCTCCATGTGACTCTCCTTAGGCACACTCAACATCGTTGATCACTTTCCTCTGTGGCCCCATAATCTCTTTGATCAGAAAAATTGGGCCACATTTAACTAGATGGTTTGGGTAGAAAGAGACAGGGAAAGACTCTCAAAAAGCAAACAGGGATTTCTGGGGTTTAGGGCCAAGCAAGGGCACAGAAAATACAGTTTGACATTAATAGAAGGCCAACAACTACAGTTACTTCATTAACTCTTTAGTAAGAGACTCTATCTGATTTCATCCCTGAATCAAGCCTCTTTTGTTTTCGTTATCACCCTTCCCATTTCACAGATGAGACACTGAGATGTGGTGAAGTCTAAGTCAGTAGCTCCAACTCACACAGCTTACGAGGAGCAGCACCAGATTACAGTCGTACTTTCCGCCCTAAATGTGGCTGTAGGTGAGACGTGCTGAAGGACATGAGGGTGAAAGGAAACGGAGGATGGAGTGCCCACAAGGCCTCAGAAACAAGGCTGTAGGAGACAGAGGTGGGGATGTTGGGCAGAGCACAAGATTACAAAGAAGCAGAAAATAAAAGCCAATGCATTTATGTTGTAGATACTAAGCCCCCAGTGGAGGCAAAGGTATAGAAAACAGTCTTTAGAAAGAGTGAGGACTTCAAGAAGAGGATATAAAAAGGATGGAGAGGATGATGAGAACCAATAAAGAAGTCTTTAAGAAGAGGGAAGGTGTTGCGAGAGAGAGCTGGCAGTGCCCCCATAAGAGCCAAAGCCCAAAGGTCTGGACACTGGGGAGCACTGCTGGAGGAACAGCCCCCCTCAAAAGGAGCCACTCTGGGAACACTTCACACCTGAAAGACAAACATGTAATATAAGAAATAATCAAATAGATGGGAAAACAAGAGCCCTAGGGCTGTAAGATAGCTCAGCGGATTAAGGGCCTACTTTGGCAAAGCACAGGGTCCAGGGTTCAATCCCTAGTCCCACATGCTGCACCGGCTCCACCCCCAGGCACCATGAGCCAGCAACTGAGTCTGGGCATGGTAGCACATGCTGTAATCCCAGGGCTGGGGAGGCTGACTACAAGAGGATCATTACAAGTCCAAGCTGCGTAATGAGACCTGTACCAAACACATAAATGAAAAAGAAAAGAAAAACCAAAGGATTATATTCTAAAACTGGATTTCTAATACGTAGGGGTAGTTCACAGATATCACAAGAGATATCAAAACGAAAGTCACTTTCTCCCCCACTGGGATAGTGTTAGCCGAAGCTGAACGAAGAGTGAAGATCTTCACCACCATGAGCCACTCACTTTACAGCAACCATGGAGGCCAGCTGTAGGGTGACGACTAAGTTCCTCTTCTCTCCCAACCATGGAGTTAAGTTCTCATATGGCATCTGCACCTTTCTACCCAGCAGTAATGGGACCAGCCCTCCAGCTTCCACAGAGGCTTCACAGAGACCCTTTTGTTTCATTCTCACTTGGTAATAACAAGGTGGTGCCTCCTTTACCCAGCAGGATGCATCGGAGGTAATCTTCAAAATAGATGGACTGAATAAGAGTCAGTCTTACAGGATAAAAAGCATCCAGGCTTCAAATAGAAGTCAATAATGATACCAAGAGTCAAGAGCATCTCACACTGGATGGAAAAAGACACTCAACATGGAGGGGATCAGAAGTTAGAATTACTTGACAAAGATTTTAAGGTAGGCATCCTAAAAATGATTCAGTGAGCAACCAAAGAAGATTGAAGAAGATAACAAACAAGAAGATCCCAGGAGAGAGTTAGCGCTTGTTTAAGAGAGTCAGGAATTTAGAACAATGAAATACAACCAAGCTTTGTGAGAAAGCCCCTGGATGGTCTCTAAAACGGAATGGAGACACAAAGAAAAGAATTAAGTAAATCTGAAGACACTTCAATAAAAATTATTGAATATTCAAAACAGGACCAAAAAAAGAAAAGTATAGCTTCTCAAGGAAATGTTTGACCTTAAAAAAAATGTAGTATTTGTGTCAAAGAAAAGAAGAAATGGACTGGGACTGAAAATATACTGAGAAATAATAGCTGACAATTTTTCAAATTTGAAAAGAAAATTTCACAGATACACACCCACACACAAACACACACACACACACACACCCCTCTGTACACACACATACTCCTATGGATTCATACCTGTATGGCTTGCGAGGCAATCCCAAACAAGACAAACCTAAGCAAATCCATGCCATGATATATCATAAGTAATCTTCCAAAATAAAGAACTACAGAAAGATCAAACCTCAATGAAGCTCCTCCTAACTCTAGTGGCCTTGGATGCCTGTCAATATTTTGCAAACCTTGGCACCTCCCCGTCAGCAAGTGTTAATAATCATAACTACCTCCAAGTTATTATAAGATCCAAGTGAGACAATGCTTAGTCAGGATGGAGCACCATGTCTGGTGTGAGCATCATGGCTCAACAAATACTGCTATTTTTGGAAGCTAAAGGAGCTATTTTAACCAGAAGGAGTGCCAAACAGAGGGAATGCAATTCTCAGGCTCCAAATTTAACACAAGAAGAAAAGGTCATTAGGAAAAGAGGACAAGAGATCAAAAGAGTGAATACATAGATGACGAGGGTGGAACAGAGGAGAAGGAAGATAGCTATAGGCACCGTAGCGCAAATACAGCACTGACCAGGACAGGTGGTGCTTGGGGGATCAGAAGACAGGCTGAATCGCTACCACCATGGCATACTAACAGGTACATCCTGGAGACGCAATTTGGTCTCCATAAACTTCAACTCTTCAGAAACAGAGCCAATAAGCATGGCATCAGCTTTATCGTCTCTAAACCACTCTTACAACCTCCTGAGAGCTGTAGTGTGATTATTCCAGATAGATGAATTAATAATGGGACAGACGCAGAGGGAGATAGGAAGACATGACAAGCCCAGTCCCAGACTGAGGCTAAGGGTGTGATGTCTATTTCCGTTCTTAGCTATGAGGCAAACTCAATTGTTAAGAGAAAGGAAGGGCAGAGGGAGCAGAAGAGTTCACAGGAAAGCAGATCAAAGCAACTTCTCTGCAACTCTTGAAACATCAAAGTTAAAAGGGACTTAAATAAGAATTTCTTTCCCCGCGTATATTTTAGGGATGACAATAAACAAAGTGGTCCCGTAAGTAAGTGATCAGCTAGTAAATCTGAGGTTTTGTGGGCCACAGAACTCCAAAGCTCAACTCTGCCACTGCAGCATGACACAATGTGGACACAATGTCACACGTGAGTGTGGCGTCCTGATGGAACTTTATTTATAGACACTCCAACACAGCATCATGTAATTTCGCAAGTCATGAAATGTTTGCCTTTGGATTTGCTGAAAGCATTGAAAGGTTTTACCAACTATCTTACCTTTCAGACTGTGCAAAACCACACAGGCAGCCAGAGTTGGTCAGCTGCTTCCATGTAGCTGTTATAAGATCAGGCTACTGGGAAGACTTGCATTTGAGTCTTTCCCTGACAATTTACTAGAAGTGAAACCTCAGGTAGGATAGTCTGCTATACCCCCTAGTTAGACGGGCTCCTCAACCACAAAATATGGATAAAGTGGCCGGGGAGATGGCTCAGTGGAATAAGCGCTTCCCTGGCAAGCACAAGGGCCTGAGTTCAATCCCTGGTTCCACCAAATAAATAAATAAATAAATAAATAAATAAATAAATAAATAAGGATAAAGTCATACATTTTCCAATAATTTTGTGAGAATCAAATGAGATAATGCATGTAAATGAGCCTAGCAGAGGGCCTGACACAAAGCCAAACCCAGAGTAACCAAAATAACAGCCAGACGCCCTGGCCGTAGAGGAATGCAAGCCACACAGTCAGCCAACAGCTAAACTAAGGTGGAGAATCTGCTTGTGAGCCTACTCACCTTAGGGATTTCCAATCTCACAGTTACTGACTTAGCTTCGCAATAATCCAGGCAGTCCTAAATAGGTAATTTGGTGGCACCAAGAAAGTCTCCCACCTCACTGGAAATCGCTTCCATCTTTGAAATTTCATCATCAAAAATGCATTACTTTGTTATAAGCTGTTATCCACCTAAATTGTGTAAATTCTCCTGGATGAGTTCCTAGTTCAAGCTCTACAAGCTCTACTGACAAGGATCTATGAGTTATTTTTTCAGAATTGTCTAGATGTTAGCTATGAATAGGAAATAGAAGAAGAAGAAATGTGGGTTATCAATGCAATAGAATACGATACGGCCAAGGAAAGGAATAGCGCACTGATCCATGCTACAATAAACAGGAACTTTGAACTTGTTTTGCTGAGTGAAAGAAGGCACACCAAAGAAGGCTACAAGTTGTGATTCCATTCACAAGAAATGCACAGAACAGGTCAATCTGTAGAGACAGGAAGCAGATTAGTGGGTTTCAAGGGGTTGGAAGAAGAGAGGTGGGGAATGACTGTTTAAGAGGCATAGAGCAATGCCTTCTGGAGCAATGAAGAGTGTGGAATGAGACAGTGGTATATGGCTTGCACCTCTTTGTACAAAGCCCCTGAAATGTTTTCTTTAGCATTATTCAAATGGTGAGTTCTAGGTTATATGTATCTATCACAATTAAAAATAGACATTAAAAGAGGCATAAGGATTCTGCAGGTGTGACAAGATGTTCCCTTAAGAAGTGAGAAGTGGGGCTGCTGAGATGGCTCAGGGGTCTAAAGCACATACTTAGAACAGGCTTAGCAAAGCACAGGGATCGCGGTTCAATCCCCCAGCACCACATGCCAGCCGGCCCTGCCCCCTGGTGGGCTGAGCTGGCCACACAAAGAAAGAAAGAAAGAAAGAAAGAAAGAAAGAAAGAAAGAAAGAAAGAAAGAAAGAAAGAAAGAAAGCCTTTAAAAAAAAAGAAGTGAGAAGAAAGTACAGGGACAGAAACTGAATTCAGGAAACACCACCTTACCCTCTGTGATGGTGTGTGTAAGGCTAATCCTAGATTATTATCAAGCTATTTCTTGACCACCTGCTAAGTGCGAACGATGAAGCTGAGTTTAAATGATAAAGCACTGTATACAACATAGAAATTAGTTTCTTAAAAATCCTTTTCAACACGTAAATAACCAGAGCAAAATCTCCCCTTCAGTCACTTTTTACTAAAACGCATGCAAATAATTATTGTAGAATCACTGTCAGGAAATAGTATTTATGCATTAATTCTTGTTCTAACATTGCCTGACCATTAGCATACCTAACAGTCGGGGGTGGAGGGAAAAGGCAAAAGGCTTGCAAGGCATGGTAGCACATACCTGTAATCTCAGCCCTTGGAAGACTGAGGCAAGAGGACTGTGAGTTTGAGGACAGTCTAGCTGACATACCACGTCTAAGGACTGACCATGATACATAGAAGGAAAAAGGACCAGAGGAAGGAGGAAGGGGAAGGGAAAGAGAAGAAGATGAGGAAGAGCAAGAAGATGGAGAAGAATCCTTTGAATCAAGGAATCAAAGGGCTGTGCACTAGAAGAAGGCCCGAACAGAGCAGCAGAAGCTCCAGGAAAAAGGATGGAATTTAGATGAGATCTGTTAATTTGCAAACTTGTTCTCTTTCCAAAGTTAAATCTCTAGAGATGACAGAGAAATCTGACAGCTGTTCATTTCTTTTAAGTGTTGTTTGCAGCTAACAATCTAAAGTGCTGGCAGGGCATTCATTTTTTTTTCTTTTAAATCAATTTGAAAATGTTGAAATACATCAGATTATTATTTTTTAACTATTAGAAATATCAGGTCTAAACCAACTCGGAAAGCCGGTGGCACCCTTTCCTTGCAGCCTTTGCAGCCTTTCTCGGCCATGCTATACCAAGGCTACTCTCCTAGCATCTTTGTGGCTTATCTTTGAGTCTCAGCAGAGAAAAAAATGGATAAATGCATTTGGAATACAAATCACTGATCTATACATTCAGGTTACTATTAGAGTACGGTTGCAGCAGCAAACTTCTTTTCAAATTCTACCCAAAACAAACAGAAGCAGGGATGATTTCCTTGAGCCAAACTGAAATGGGAGGAAGGTAAGGTGTTCGCAGAATTTCATGCATTGGCCTCCAGCCCAGCTAGCTCACTTTATGCTCCTAGTCTCTGTGGCCTTCACATGTTCTAAGCCCCGTGTATCCTCCTCGCCAGATAAAGCAATTCTCTGGAAGCAAAGAACGGAGTAACCAGCCAGTCACAGAGAGGAAACCGAGGACAATGAGGATAGATAGTGTAAGATCACAGATCTGGCTTAAAACACAGATAGATAACTAGTGAATTTGTTTTTCTCTGATGTGTTGCTAAGATTGTTGCTAAGAAGGCTCTGGATACATATTTTTGAGAATTTCCAGTTGGAAAAATAAAGATGAAAATAATAATCACTGCATAGGACATTGGGAAGATGCCACCTTGGACTGGCTTTTGCATTTCATGATCCCCTGGGGGCTTCCTCCAGAACTTCAGTAAGGCTTTCTGGAACCCTAGAGCACTCTCTTCCCTACAAGTGTGAAGCTCATTTCCAAAGGTCCCCAAGGACTCCAGCTGTAGAACAGAGGTTGGGTTTCTGCTCTGGAAAACCTCCACACAGCAGGCACTTAAGTCTGACAACATAAACATGATTACCTCACAGAGCAGGCAGACAGGGAGAGCCGACAAAGCTCCCCAGTCCTTCCTTGGCAGGCAGGAGTATCAAGTTGGTTTGTCAAAAGAAGAAAGAAAAGAAAAGAAAACACAGGCAGGGTAAAACCATCGCCATATAAATGTAAAACCAGCTAATCAGACCTCAAGGCACAGCCTGCTGACCAGGGCTGAGTGCAAGCTGGTGAGCAGCCAGCATGGTGTCATTACGTGTTGAGTCATCAAATGGTAGTTCGGGAAAATGACGTTCAATACTAATCAACCCATGCAAGCTCCTGTCCCTGTAAAGCCTTGGTATCTTTTTTTTGTTTTTGTTTTTACGATAAAGTTACGTGTTGACTTGCCAAAAGAAAGCTCTTCAAAGCCAATTTGGCTTCCTAGTCCATCCCGAGCTCAGAACATTAACAAAAACTTGTTGCTAAGGGATGTCAATGCACGGTGAAATGGAAAATACAGAACGATGTTGCTCTGGCTACTTCAAGAATGAACGCCTCCCTCAGAACTATGTCGTCCCATAGTTGTGGCTACAAAAGCCTCCTGAATTGCAAGACCTTCCCTCCCTCAGCTCCTACTATTCCTCCTACCTCATCTCTCTTTGCTATACCAGAGGACCCCTCAATTCTAACTGCAGACCTTGAGGATTTCCTGGGTTCATGTCTGTCCTGCTGCTCTACACACCGAAGTTCATTCACTCCCAAACCTCAGACTTTCCCATTCACCTCCCAAGATCTAGATAATTAATCACTTTTCTGTTGAGCCACCACAAATCTCAAGTCTCAGCAGACACATCTATCTGCTGCTAGAATTCGAGATAGGCAAAAGTGTCATCTTTCTGCACACTCCTCAGCACCTAGCAGTAAACCACACAGCGAAGCAACTATTAAATGTCCAGGGGACGAATGGCCACATGCCTGACTGAACAGACTTCACGCCATCATCTGATAAGTGGCTGAATACAGAGAGATCCTGATTTCTACTAGGCCTTGTGCTCCAGATCGCTATTTACCAAGAAGCCTCAAGGCTGGCTTCCATCTTTAGAGGAGGCGCCTAACAGCTCTCGAGAGTCTGAGTCTGACTTAATATCAAGATCCACTTAAGAAGCTAACAACAGCCCAGTGCGGGGGAGATAGCTCAGTATAATAAGTGCCTGCTTGGCAAGCACAGGGTCCTGAGTTCAATCCCCAGTACTGAAAAAAAAAAAAAAAAAAACCAGCCCAGGTGTGATTGTCAAGAGCTCTGCCCTGTGCATTTCACTCGCTGCTACTTTGGTATTTCTAGTTATTTGTTCTGAGGCCTAACTGTTTCCTCTACAAAAAAGAAGCCATCCCGGCAGTCTACAATGTCCCTGGTAGATGTAACAGTCCATGAGTCCCAAGTCTTGACTCTACATTTGACCGGGTACCTATTCCCCAGAGCGTTTGCACTACACACACTCGGGAAACTGCCCCATCTCTAAGCAACTCTGCATTTGTCACTCAACCAGTAGAGAGCACCAGCACGTTTTCTCTGCGTGGTTCTCTCCTCAGCTCTGTTGTCTTGGCTTGTTCACCAGATGATATTACTACTCTCTGTGTGGCTGCTGCGGCCTCCTTCCAAAGGCGACCAGCAGCAGGAAAAGAAATGACGCTGGATGGGGTCTCAGCCTCTTCTGCTCACAGAGAACATGAGTAAATCCAAGAAGATGCATCTCCCTCATAACCAAATACTTTATGATTAAGTGATGCAAGTTTATAGAGTTATTATTTGAAGAAAGATGTAGAACACTCCGGGTCACAGCACTGCCAAAGCCCAGTACAAGTCTGACTGGCTACAGTTCTTCTTTTCATGTATGTCACATGTTTCTTTCTAGTGAGCCTTCTATGTGGGTCACTTTGTCTGTCCCACCTATGTCCCCTCACCTAGATGTCCTGGTTCTGCTGCCTTGCTAAAGTGGACAGTGGTTTAGAAAATGGGTAAGGGCTGGCCAAATAGCTCAGTGTATTAAAGTGCCTGCTTAGGCAGACCCAGGGGCCCGGAGTTCGATCTCCTGGCCTGTCATGCCTATCCTGACCCCCAGGTGTACTGAGACAGCCATTGAGACTGGGTGTGGTGGCGTACACCTGTAATCCCAGCACTTGGGAGGCTGTAAACGGGAGGATCACTACAAGTCCAATCTACACAGTGAGACCCTGTACAGCATCCTAAATACAAAAAAAGAAAGAAAGAAAGAAAGAAAGAAAGAAAGAAAGAAAGAAAGAAAGAAAGAAAGAAAGAAAGAAAGAGAGGAAGGAAGAAAGAGAGGAAGGAAGGAAGAAAAGAAAATAGAGAACAGGTTATGAGCGTAGGAACAAACACCTGACTTAGATCCTGCCAACCCAGCAACAACTCATCTACAGGTGTCATTTTTGGAAAGTTACAGAATTTGCTCTCAGACTAAAGACTATCAGTAGCCAAAGAATGGTGAGCACTGGGTTCGATCCCCAGCATGCCCGCTGGCCCTGGCAATTGAGACTGGGCGTAGTGGCGCGCACCTGTAATCCCAGCGCTTGGGAGGATGGAAACAGGAGGATGACTACAAGTCAGATCTGTATAGGGAGATCCTGTAGACCCCGTACTAAATACATTTTTTTAAAAAGAGAGAAAGAATAGGGGGCACTGGAGGTCTGAAGTCACACAGATATTTGGCTGGCAGCTCTTCGCATCTTCATGTGCGGTAGCGAGTGAGCAAAGGCTGACCACAGCAGGCCCAAGACAACAGCAGAGTGGATTCAGCACGAGACAGAGCAAGGAGGACGTCGTGCAACACATCACTCAGGCCCAGCCGCCCCTTGTGCCCTTGGACCCCATGAAACCCTCCCTGATAATGACTCTCACTTGAGGTAGAGCACAACACAAACAGACAAACACATGGACTCATCCGTAACCATATTCCGGGTAGACCCATATTTCTGAGCCTGAGCTCTTTTTCATTAACTTGACTGGCCCTCTCTCTCTATTACCTGAGGTGAGAATCTGCTAACTGAGCTGTCCCCTTTCTACTGTACGATAAGGATGTTTCTGTTGTTCAATATATTCATGTGGGGGTGGCACAGAAGAAAGCAGAAACTTTAGACTTTGGGGCTTGAGCTTAGACTTGAGAGTATGGCTCGGTGTTAGAGCCCCCGATTAGCATGCTCAAGGCCCTAGCTTTGATCCCCAAAACAACAACAACAACAACAACAACATAAATGCACTAAATTCAAACCCCACCTCTCTCTTCACTAATGCTATGATCTGTGACACAGCATCCGCTGGAGTTCCAGTTTCCTCCTTTGTAAAGTGGGAATACTCTCCTCCACCCCTCAAGATTTTATGAGAGTTAAAGCTATCCAAGCTCTAACTGCTTAGTAAACAAATGCGGTGCATGTTACAATGTTTTGCACACAGTGGGCACTACTTAAAAGTCACTACAAGAGAATAGTTCTCCACTAACAAAAATGCCACACCAAGGACACAAAAAGTGTACAGTTCCTATGTCTCACTAGAACTCTCTGATACACGTTTATTTCTTTACTTTTATCTTTTATTTACTTATTTGGTACAGGGTCTCACTGTGCAGCTCCGACTCATGGTGATCCTCTTATCTCAGCCTCCCCGGTGCTGCGATTACAGGCGTGCACCACCGTGCCCTGTTTCAGCGTCTGGCACAGCTCTGGGCCAGCATAGACTTTGGGGTTAGATTTTGGGGCTGAACCTGGGTCTTTGTGATTGCTGGGCAGGCACTCAGACCACTGAGCTGTTTCCCCAGCCTGCCTGATCCACTTTTGGAACAGAATTTCTACGAATTTACATTTCTTTTACCCAGCTACATCTTAGACTTGGATGTCCAGGACTGGGGCTGCTTTGTCTTATTAGACTGTGTGCAACACCTAATCTGAAAGAGCACATTAGAGAAGGACGTGAACCCAGGGGCCAGCACCTGGGGTGGCCCATCCCTCCTTCCTGCTTTCCTGTCCTGCCTTGTCTCCCGCTGGGATGGCTGCTCACAGATGCTCTGCAGGAAAGCTAAGTCTGAGCTCGCTTTAAACAAGTCCCAAACTAGTTTCTCTGCTCTGTTCCTGTGTTCCCTTCTGCAGCCCAGCTCCCCAGGGTTCTTAAAGTACATCTTCATACAATAGCCAGGTGAATAACCTGCTGCTGGAGATGAAAGAGACAGGGGAGGTGGATACACGTTTCTTTTATGCAGGATTGTGCAATAAAAACTTATACTATGGGCTGGGTTATTCAGCCTGGTCTCTTGGAGCCTTTCACCCTCCGATTCCTGTTTTCCATCTGACCTCTCTATTTATTCTTTCTTTCTTCCTCTTTCATGTTGGCTCATCTCCTGACTTTCTGCCTAGCATCTACTGCCCACCTGTTCTTTTGTTATTTGGATCACCTGTCCTGCAACCATCCCCCACCTCCGAGGGACGCCTGGGCCTTGGCCGCTGCTTCCTGTGACTTTCTCTCGGCTGCCCATCTGGCCCCACATTTGAAGCCTGCTGCCATCAGCCCTCTGGCAGGACAACCTGATGGACGCTGGACAACTGTTCTAAACTGCAAAAACACCTTCCCACTGACTTGACCCCGGGCTCCACAATGAACACGCCTGACTCTTTCCCTACTGTCCCCTCTCACTGACGTGGCTTCTGGCATTTTCCTACATCATTTTATGCTATCAGTACACAGTTCACAATAAGAAAATAAAGCTGCCTCCTAGTGTGCAAAGAACACACACCACTAGAAAGCCTGTAGTTAATAATCAATACAGCCAGAGCTTGCTAACGCTTCGGTTGTACTTTCATTTTAAGAGTTACAGGCTTTGCTCAAAATAAGCTTTGTGTGGCTATGGATTCTTGGTTCTTACGCTCACTCCCTCCTAAGCTTTGTGTGGCTATGGATTCTTGGTTCTTACGCTCACTCCCTCCTAAGCTTTGTTCCATTAGGACTGGGATCATTTGTTACACCGGGACAGATGCCCTCTCCCTCTAACCACCGAGCCCTGGCCCTGTCTCTGTACCTCCGAGTTGCCAGCCCAACCATGGAGACCGCTCTGTAGGTCTCCTTCACATGAAATGTTAACAAAGTTTCAGAAGTCAGTATGGTAGCAGCATCATGTGTGTGCATGGGTGTGTTCTCTAATTTAAGTCATCCCAGTTTAGAAGCATAAAGTCTGTCACCGATGACAAAAGCACAGAAAAGAAAGCAGGTCAAGTACCAGATAACCATCTCTTGTTTTACTTCCTTATTCTCCCAAGCACTGCGCTTCAAGTTCTATTACACCAAAGCCATAGCCTGCTCCACTCACTGTCTTGTCTTCACAGGCCAAGGGACGAGCCTCTTCTTCCTCAGCCCGCTGCCTGTGTCTTGCACCAGATCTTAGCTGCATCCCTCCCAGAGTGGAGTTAGTTTGCTGACAGGCCCATTTGCCATGTTGTGGATTGAACTATGTCCCCCCCCCCCAATTACCATGTTGAAGTCCCAACCGCCAGCACCCCAGGATGTGACCTAACTGGACAAAAGGTTGGTTGCATAATAATTAATTGGCATGATGTCATGCTGGGATAGGGCAAGCCCTAGCTGAAGTGTGAGTGGTTTCTTTATATGAAGGGAAACTTCGGATGCAGACACACAGACAGAGTGCAGTGCGAACAGGAAAGGGGACAACTAGGTGGCCATGCAAGGGAAGGAGTACCAAAGCCTGCCAGCAAGTCACCAAAAGCCTGGATGAACCCTGGAGCATGGGTTCCTCGTAGCAGCAGAAGGAGCCACCCCTATTTCCTGCTGGACCTCAGAATTCTCCCGGACTAGGAGACAATAAATTGTTGCTGTTGAAACCACCCCATTGGTGATACTTCATCAAGGCAACGCTAGCTGACAAATACTGTATATCTCACCCAACTATGAGCTTTAATGATGATCATTAAATTTAACTGACAGACCACGCAGGCCTTCAGCTCTTGCCCCTCCTTAATCCGGCTGGCTCTCTGGGACTAAGATTGATCACATCAGAAAGATGGGAACTTGGAATCCGAACAACAAAAACTGATCTCACCCAAATATATAATCATCTCTCAATCTGATTCTTCGACCAATTCCAAAATTAAATCAGCCTTTTCTCCCCACTTTCTCTGTGAAAACAGACGCTCCTTCAGGAAGAATACCCAGGCTAAGAAGGGTTGGCAAGCCACTCAATGAGACAATAGAGCCAGCGGGTCCTGTCTACCTGGCTGGGGCCTCTGTTCTCTTTAACCCCGCAGCAAGGCATATCAGAAACTGCCCTGCAGCTTGCACCACTCAGGAGCAATTCACTTCTCCAACCTCAGCCACTGTCCTGACTGTAACTGAAGAAAGCCTCCAAAAAGAGACAAGGTCAGGAGGCGCTGGAGTTGAGGAGAAACTGCCCACTGTGAGCCCAAGAGCCACAGGTCACTCTATATTTGAAACCAAGATGCTAAAAAGAAAATTTCACTGAACTTGTTCATTATATCAAATATGTTTTATCTCTTCAATTTTATTTTTTTCTGAAATTAAGAATATAAATATATGCATACATGAACTCTCTGCCTAGTATTGAGCGCAGCACTTGAGAAAGGAATTATCCTTGCGGACCCTTCCCTAAAAGAGAGAGAGAGAGAGAGAGAGAGAGAGAGAGAGAGAGAGAGAGAGAGAGAGAATAAAAAAGAACCTTGTGGAGCTTTACTCTGCTGATCAATAAAAGGAGAATTTAGAAGAACGCCGAACAGCTTTCCTCTTCTGAAACTGACTTCAGATCATTCTGAAGGAAAGGACCAAGAAATGGAAATGGCAGGTTGGCATGTTAGCAGGTTATAAAAAATGAAAATTACAGCTGTGGCTGGGCTCTGGAAAATATTCCCTGACCTAGCTAGACGTTGATTATTGAACCAACAGCTTGCTTATATAATTACAGTGTGTCTATAAACCTAGTTGATATGATATACTTGTTTAACTATTAACCTCCAGATTTCCTGCAGTTTCCACCATCCGAAAACCACCTAAAGGTATGAAATCTGATATATTCCATGTATTAACCTGTAATGATCATATGCACCAACTGTTGTATTTATCTTGGTAAGAAAAAGGAAGTTCTTAGAAAATACAAGTAAAGTACTTTAAGCTCCGGGGGCATTTGCCTGGAGGATTTTCATTTTCTTTTTTCTTCTCCATTCAGCTATGGCACTGTTCTGTCCAGATGAACATTCGATTGCTACCACTAGAACTAGAAGTCAAGATGCTTTCCCGTACTTACTTTGGATCTCGGATCCCAATTCTCCATCTCTGAAAATACCACCCATGTCTCTTCTCCCGCTGTAAATACTTTCTTGATCTCCTCCACATTCACGGAGATTTCCAAGTCATTATACCTTTTTTAAGCAAACCTAGAATTCTAGTTTCAATTCTTTCTGCTTTTGTGCTTTTCTTACTTCCTTCTAGGCTATCATGTCCTTCCAGACCAGAAGGAAAAGAAAAGCGAAGCAAATTTATGATCAGGGCATGATGATTACAGTAAAGTCTCTCAAACACAAATGTGCATTCAGTAAATATTTGTTGAATAAATGAATGCCAAGCCCTGGCCGAAGCACAGTGCACCTGACCTTGTTCGGTCTTCTCGTCAACCTCACTTGGTGTCAATCTCTCCACTTAGAAGGTGAAGAAATGGAAGCTACAGGTTAACTAAATTTTCCAAAGCTTCATGGCTAAAATATGGAAGATAGTATCAAATGCATTTCTAGTTCCATCTATTGCATTGTCTTAAACATAGCAAATGACCAAAGTTTTGTTGAATTGATATGAATAAACCCATTATCTAAGTGGGCTCTTTTTCTTTCTTTCTTTCTTTTTTAATGTTGGAACTCAGAGCTTCATGCAGACAAAGCCTACATTTTGCACTGAACTAACACTCAGCATCTCCAAGCTCCTCTTTAGGTGTATTAAGAGGCTTTGGGAATATTTTTTTTTTCCAAACGGCAAAGCGATACAAAATGTAGGAAGGGGAAAGGGAAGATTACCTGGTAAGATTTTCAAGTATCACAGGAAGTGTTTCCGCATACTTTTTGACATGATTCTCTCTCTTTCTCTCAGTCTCTCTCTCTGTCTCTCTGTCTGTCTCTCTGTCTCTGTCTCTCTTTCCCTCCCTCCTTCCCTCCCTCCCTCTCTCTCTTCCCCAATCTAGAGATAAAACCTTAGATCTTCACACTGAGCTACCTCCCAGCCTTTTAATTTTTATTTTTGAGAGAGGACCATTAAGTTACTAACCTGCCCAGGCTGTACTCAAACTTGGAATCCTCTTCATTCAGCCTCCCAGAGTGCTGGGATTACAAACAGGCCCTGGGCCTGGCTATTTCTACCTATTTACTGAAAAATAGTTTGCAAATATTTTATCATTCTGCTGCCCACTGGTCTTCCAGATTCTAAGCTTTCACTTACATCTAATGCATCCTACCTTGGGAGGCCTTGGAAGGGAGAAAAATCAAGGAAACACAATAAATATTTATCATTCAATATCTATATCCTTTCTTCCCATGGTTTGAGTACAGGGTTGTAGGTGCCCACGGAAGCCATGTGTGACTGCCCGGCTGGAGACAAAGCCAAGAAATAATTGTTGGTCTAAAAGAAATTCATTCCCAACCCCATCTACCTCTTCTATCACACAAGTGAAATTCAGATTCCTTCACACTCTCTAAGACAAAAGAAAAACAGGGAGAAAGAAGAGGATTCATTCATAATTTTAAGGAAACCACAGTTGTTATATTGACTTAGAGAAACAACCAGGAAGAAAAGAAATCATTAAGCCAAAAAGGAGCTGCAATATTCCTGTACTTCTTGTTTTAAAGCAATCTAATTTAGACTTAAGGTCTAAGTCTATTTTCAATATGGTAGAGTCTATAAAACAGCAAACGTAATGGGCAGTGTACTGACGATTGAATCCAGGAACCTGAGCACGCTAGTCAAGTGCTCTACCACTAAGCCACATCCCCTGCCTGGAATCAGTCTGTTTTACTGATGTTTTAGCATACATTTCCTGCAACTCTGCATCAGTACGTATCAGTAAACCAACTGCAATCAGCCTCCTCCAACCAATGCTTGGCATCCAACCTGACCAGTCAGAATGAGTCAGACGCATTATTTTACAAGTGTCAGGCACTTAAAGGGTCATGTCTAAAGCAAGTATAAAAAGCGAGGCACGCGGGACAGCCCCTTTTCATTATCATACATGGCCCATTATGCTCCAATCTATCCACATTTCTATGAAATCCATTCACATTTTCTGTTCCCTGCGGTGTCTTTTATTCAAGCAATTCCATGCATTTATTTTGAAGTAACAGCTCGAGCGAAGGAGCCAGGCGCTCAGGCTTGAGGGTTACACAGACTTCGACCACAGCTGGGTTTTACCATCAGCCTGACAACTCTGGGAAGTCCTGAACCTCTCTAGCCTCAGTTTGCTCATTTACAAAATGGGATGTCCCTTCTCTGAGCAACTGTGAGAGTCACTGATATAACTGACATCCATCCCCAAGCACAGTATCTGGAACACAGAAAGCAACTACAGGCGTGATACCATCTGGAATAGGAGAAATTAGCATTTCACTGTATGGGACTTAAATTAACCTCATTCTGGATATGGCAAGGAAATGTGGGCGCAGCCCAGCCGAAGAAGCTACTCTGCCTTCATGGGCCTTTCACCTCCCTTCACTTTCAGAACCTGGGGCGCAATCCTCCCTACTAAGCACACACAGACGCCATGATTTAAAAGCTGCATCAGTAAAAGGCCAAGCATGCCCTCCCAGGAGTTACCCACTCAGAACTAGGGAGAAGTGAAAGGGTTTAGTGACATGCACAGGAGATGAACAGAAGCCTCTCTGCGCAAGACGAAGAATGTTCTATGACAGAGAGAGGAAAGGACGGGCCATCTGAAGATAATCAACAAAGCCAGGCAGTGGTGACAGCACAACCAACCGCTGTTTTTAGTTTACTTTCTGAACACAATGTGGGAAGAAAAAGGCAGGGAGAAGTCATGGACAGCTTCTCTTCTCAATGAAAGAGAAAAAAGAAAAGGAACATACAGCAAACAGGAAAAGCACACAGCCAAGGGGACAGGATCCTTGCATGGCCTAAAAGACGAGTGGCTTCGTTTAGCGGAAATGAGCAGTGACCTACATTCTCAGAACTAGGAGCAACACCAGTCAGAATTTCCTGTGGGCTGGGCCCAAGAGGTCATTGGAGGAGTAGCCCGCCATTAGTTACCCAGATTAACAATTCCCAAAGAAAGCCAAAGAGGAATGCCCTTAGGGAGCCAGTCATAAAAGGACCCCACTACATCACTGAGCAAAGTTAGAAGGGGGAGGGTCAGTGAACTATTTCTGAAAAATGAAGAACAGTCAATAGGGTATAATGATCCCCATTGTAGCCACTCAACACCATTCTTGTAGAGCAAGAAGCAGCCATGGAAAACGGAAAGCACATAAATAATCCGGCACAGCTGTGCTCCAAGAAGACTTCCTTTGCGGACTCTGAATTTGAATTTTATATAATTTTCTTCTGTCATACGATATCATTTTGATTGATTTCCTATCATTGACAACAGTTAACAGCTACTAAAATACAGTCAGACAGGAAACATTACTTCTAATACCTGATAGCACAATAGAATCACTGCAGTCTACAATTTATCACATATTCCACAATAGCTAGAGTTGGGTTTGCAGGCTCTCAGCACATAAAAATCTGAAAATCAGAAATGCTACTCAGCCTGATGTGATCATTACATGGTACACATTAGCTGCTGAATGATCATACTGTAGCCCACAAGTAAGTACCAACATTATATGTCAATTAAAAATAACTAGGGCTGTGATGTAACTCAGCAGAAGAGCGTGCATGAAATGCCAGCAAGGTGTATTTGTTAATGTCATAAGGAAGCAGCCAGAGAGAGAGAGAGAGAGAGAGAGAGAGAGAGAGAGAGAGAGAGAAAGACAGACAGAGACAGAGAGAGAAAAAGGAAAAAGGAAGGAAGAAAGGCAGAGGGAGA
>NW_004524609.1:8621859-8634935 GCF_000260255.1 Octodon degus | reverse complement strand
GGGAGGGGGAGAAGAGCAGAGCAGAGCAGAGCAGAGCAGAGCAGAGAAGAGCAGAGCAGAGCAGAGCAGAGCAGAGCAGAGCAGAGCAGAGCAGAGCAGAGCAGAGAAGAGAAGAGAAGAGAAGAGAAGAGAAGAGAAGAGAAGAGAAGAGAAGAGAACTCACGGCCTTGACTTATAAGCCAATAGGCTAGATTTGGCCCAGGGAATGAAGTTTGCTGAGTATAAAGATGGGAACCATGGCAGATGGGTTGGTTTGGGATCTTGCCTCTGTTCTTTCCCTCTAACAACATTTAATTTCCTCACTTTTAAATTAAAAATAACAGTATCTGCCTATAGTGTTTATGTAGCCTTCCCAGACATGACATAGGAAAAGTGCCTGGTAAATACTGAGGTCCGTAATGATGGTGGCTGTGTTGGGGGTTGGGAGGACAGGGTTGGCCGCCAGCATCCAGGTCTGATGCTTACAGTTTGAACAAGGAAAGCTGCTCCCAAGGACTGGACAGAAAGAGTGATGGGCAGAAAGTAGCAGAGATGACAAGAAACCTACAAGCGCTTAAGTAACACTTCAACTCAGAGCACAGTGGAACGAATTACAACAATCTGTGGCAGACTTCACTGTGTGTGGATTATAATCTGAAGAGTTCCTTTGATGAAAAAGAAGAAGGAGTTGATGGAGGACACACCAAGCCACATGGACCAGATCTGCAGGAGAAGAACACCCAAGAAGCGCCGTGCAGAACAAGGCCCCGGGAGGAATGCCCCCAAGGAGGTGCATAATCACTGCGCTCTGAGATTCTTCTTGCAGATCTGCAGTCTGTCAGAGCGTACCCAGGTGTTAACATCATTGAGATCGCCTCGCTGAAGAAACTCACTGCGGTCCTATCAAATAAGCTTCTTCAGCCAATTCCTCTTAGTTCTGCTGTGTGGGGGAGGGGGAGAAGCGGAGTTTGGACCCAACACCTCGCACACGCTAAGCACCTGTTCTGCCACAGAGCCACATTCCTAACCTTGCATTACATACATACAAAAGAAAAAGTTAGCAAAGGGTCGTGCCATGCTACAAATCCATTTAGAGGGCCTGTGTAAGAGAACCGACACTCCTTCAGTCATGCTAAATCGCTTTCTATGCTGTTCTTGCAACTACCAAATAATCAGTCAAAGACATAATGAGACAATTAATGCAAATTAGAAAGACCAGGAAGGGAAATTGTATTTTAATTGAATTACCCCAAACCTTTTATAAAGCATAGGGGAAAAAAATTATAGCTATCCCTACTGACGCAAAATAATTTCATTGTCAGACACTTATTCAGCACCTAATATTCACAGAAACAAAGCATAAAAAGCTGGAGTGCAGAGATATGTTCGAAATTTACCTAGCCAGCAAAAGACTTCAAGCAAAGAGTCCATGAAAGGCAAGCGACAATTGGCTGCGTTATGTAGATGCTAGGAATCAAAATGGAAGTACTAACAAAATACCTTTCTGCATAGAACTGGCAAGAAATCCTACCAATATTATTCATGATCACCATTTTGGGGGGGCAAAGAAAACCAATCTCTGCTGATTGTACTATGACTCCCCCCTGCCAGCCTGCTCCCCACAGGAAAAAAAAATGAACTTTTACAAAATTTATTTTTTTAAGAGAATACAAAGTAGAATTAAAACAGAAAAAGTTACAAGTGCCAGAGTTTCACTGAACAGAGTAATATGAATGGTACAGTGTAGGCTGTAATACATAGTGTGGTCTTGCAGCCAGTTATTTATCCATGTCACCAGCAGAGAAACGCACGACAAATTGTGATGACAGAACATTTACAAATGTGGATTTCCAGCTTCCGTGTGTGGCTTGGTGCAAGGATCTAGAGGCAAAGACTCAGGAGAGCTGAGTTGACCTGCGGCTCCCATGTCTTAGGGCATTCCGCTCCCTCCAAAGTCAGTCTGCTCGTTTGCAGAATAAGGTGACTGCAATTAAAAAAAAAAAAAACTCTTTTCATAGCTCTGAGTTCCGTCACTGAATATTAGGATGCATAAAATGGGTATTTTTAGTAAGGGGATGTTACCACTATATCTAGCCTGGTTGACTTATTTACTTGGAAGGTCATCAAAGTTGATCCCAGCCCTAATTCTTCTAACAAACAGTAAATTTAAAGAAACTATTACCTGTGCTTAAGTAGTGCACGTGAAGCTAGTAAACGAAATTATTTTGCAGCAGTGTGCGTCGTACAACCAGGTACTGCCTAAACAGCAGTTATAAGAGAACAACTATTTTTGTAGCAAGGTCCAGAAATAAATTAATTTCCAGACTGGAATTTAAATTAGAGCACTGTGTTTCCCTTATTATTTTCATGTGGGGCTGGATAGCTATAGACAGTATAAACAAAAGGAGTTTGTGAGATATGTGAGATTTACGTATGGCACTTTGGTTAATATTAAAACTAGAATTCATGATGGAAATAAATAGTTTCAATGCATGGAACCCAACTTCCAACTTCTAATTAACCAACCTCTCCAATCTCAGAATTTTCTGGCCTAACTTCGAAAATAATTTGATCCCTAATTAAAAATGTAACAGTACATTATATGGAAAAGAAAAAAAAAATTTCAACACAGGAAGTACAAATGTCAGAAAATGGAAAATCAACTCATTGTTTAGAAAATATAAATAAGAATAGCCTATAAATATCCTTCAATCACATTGGCAAAGACTTTCTTTCTTCAAATTAGCATACCCAGGATGCAAAAAAGCATAACCTTTGGGCAAAATTTATTTGCCATAATGCTTGAAGGGAAAGAATCGGTACTTCCAAACATTGTTGGTGGCAGTGAGAATTAGTCTTAGCTCCCTGGAGAGCACTTGAGGAATACATCTGTGTGCACTTTTCACCCAGGATTTCTACTTAAAGGACAATCGAAAGAAATAATTAAGCAAATGTACAAAGAGAAAAGTTGAAGCTATTCCTTGCAGTATTGCTTATAACTGCAAAAAAAAAAAAAAAAAAAAAAAAAAAAAAAAAAAAAAAAAAAAAGGAAACTATATGGAAGTCCAATGGATGATGGGGTAAATAAAGGACTAGATCCTCACAAATTAAAATTGACAATTGTAAAAAGGAACGCAGCAACTCTCTGTGAGCTGTGATGGAAAATATTCGAGTTACATGATACAACACACCAGGGTAGTTATAAAATAATACGCTCAGTAAAATAAAAAGACAATCACCAGACGTCTCACAGTTGTTATCTGTGGGTAGCATGACTTCAAATGAGTTTTATATTCTTGTCATGAATTTCTCTTTGACTTGAATCATTCACTGAGTATGTTGTTTTCATTATAATAAACAGCTATTTCCAAAAGGCACAAAAAAAGAATGCAGAGGGCAAAAGACTCGAGCATTCACAGCCTGTAGTTCACTTCCTGGAATTTGGTTTAAGAGCATCGTAGGCACAGTAATGTATGAACTGGGAAAATCACCATGGCAATATCAATAAGGCTAAAAATTAATAAACAGAAATATGCAATTTAAGTAAGTGTCATGGAACTAGATGTTATAAATGTAAAAACGTATTAGCTTAGAAATATTTCACAGGAGATTGGTAAGTGAAACAAAGGTAATAAGACAATCACTTCACACCTTTTGCATTTTTCACACATACGTATATATAGCATATGTATAGAAAAGTCCAGAAGGATAAAGGCCAAAATATATTGCACTAACTAGTAATTCTTACTGAACTTTTCTATCAAACATTCATATTACCAACGAGTATTATTTATATGATTACTTTTCTTTTAAGGTTTAAAAAAGTCCCTGTAGATTTTTCAGGATTTAAAATACTGGGGGAAATGGTTAAAATAATGTTAATCTGTGAAAGACAACAGGCTGTAAATCTCAAGTCTTTAATCCAGCACTACGTCTACCATCCACCACCAAGAGAGTGCCCCCATCCCCCAAGCCTTGTGCAACTGTCCATCATACCAGAAAGACCTGAAGTCACCACTAACGCCCAACAGGCTCAGGAGACCCAGGCCACCTATTCTGATGCTGTGCCCTGAAATATGCAGAGTTATAAAAGCATCCTGGCTCAGATTACAGGTTAAGCAGGACAAAATCTGTCTGGTACAACATAACAAAGGAACTCACACAGAATGAGCAATTTACACATTTCATTTCCCAGTGTGCAAAGAACTACAAAAGCAGAGAGCTGAGTGAGGTTAAGGTCTTCCCTACCACGCTGCTCTATGCTCCTGAATTATGCCTTAGGAACATTTCGCGCATGATGTACTTGGCCTTACATTCAAGCCAAATAAATTCATTTTTGTAATGTGAACAAGAAAAGAAGTGAGAAAGGGGATTTTAACAGGGTCAAACTTTTTTTTTTTTTTTTTGTATTTTCAGGTGAACTGGGAAATGCCTGGTCCCACTCCCTCCCCCTCATCTCTTCCCTCCCTCAGAGGAGCATTATAGCTGACAACAATAGTTTTTCTCTCCTGGGTAGTGTAGATGACACATCTTTCCTGTAGCTTGTCTTCCTGTAATGTGCAGGAATTCCTGCACTTTCTGGGTGCCCTTCCTGCTAACTTACGTTTCAGAGTTCCTCAAAAGGCATACTATTGCTTTAATATTTGAAAAATGTCAGCTCAACCCCAGACGGCTAATATAAACAAACTAAAAAGCATACCATCTGAAGTTACAACTGGGGAAAACAAAATTTCTTTTTAAGAAATTCTTTCTTGGAATCTCACTGTTGGAAAGGCTGGAAAGAAGTAACCCAGTCCTCACCACTCCCAAGCAGTCTGTAATTCTTTGCTTCTGCTGGGCCTTAAATTAGAGGTCTGTAAAACCGAATTATAGTGATCGAAAAAGTCCGTAAAGGTCCTTGAATTGAACATGTTGTTAAATTCCTCAATACTATGAGATTGCATCCACCTTTCACTTTTCCTCCCATTTCACTTGGCTAAAATACTAAAAAGAAGTCTTCTACTGAAAGCAGTGTTTCAGCCATCTGAGGCCAGCATAGCTGAATTAGGCCAATTCTACGTTTAAAGCCTAGGCCAAGACTCCCTTGCCATTTCTAAAATGATCACCCTCTTCCTTTCTTCCTTCTACCAGTAATTTTCTGTTTGGACAAGCACCCCGTGTTCGCACCGGATGCAGGATCCAAGCAGGATCCAGTTAAGAAAAGTCATCTGAGTGCCTGGAAATTGAAGGAACCTCTACTACCTGACTCAGGTGGGCACCACCCCAGCGGCCGACTGCCACACGACTGTCTCCACTAGCTCCCAACTTCAAAAGCTTGCTCTTTTCAAAGAGCCCGACTGAAGGATGCAGAAAGGAACATAATTTGGTTCTGACTCTGAGGTCCAGAGGGAGGCTCACAGGAGACACTACTTTCATCCAACTTCCTAACCCCCAAACAGAAAGATAACTTTTGTCTCTAAACTTTGATGGCGCCATTTTTCTTCCCTACCTGTCCTAGCACCCTGTGTTACAATGATTTCCTCATAGGCTTGCCTTTATCAACCCGGTGGTTAAGTTCCCCAAAGGAAAAGACCTTATATTAAATATTCTTGTGTGTCCCAAACGCTATGAACACATGCACAGTCCATACAAATATAGATGGGCATGTCACACAAATACGGCTATAAACATGCATACTTAATATGTCTTTACATATATATTATATATTAAACTACATTCGATAAATGAGTGACTGTTCACCAAATATAAACTAACAGTTCTTCCTCACTAGTGCACAAAGGCATACACTGTCCACTCTAAACTATTATTTCTCTGCTTATTTAAAGTTTAGCTTTTTCACTATAAGGAATATCTCCACGTTAAAATGCCATTTCTTAGGTTCCTCAGCACGCTCAGCTTTTTGGATTTGCATTCCTCTCTAAAGAAAAGCAGAATCCTACCTTAAAACCCGAAGAACATAGCTTCCTTCTTGACCTCAGCTACACGACTTTCATCAGGTAGAACTAAAATAAGGCGCAGCAACTCCAACAACAATAACAACAAGAGCAGCAAAGTGCTTAGTATACACTTCGATTCCACCGGATCCTCCTCATCTGGTTCCCCAGGTAGCCTAAACCCGCTCCCTCGTCCCTAACTCCCAGCCCCTTCATTCCCACACTCTCAGCTGCATGTGCTTTCTCCAGGGTAAAGAAGGAATTGTTCTGAAATGAGTGACTAAGGGTCCCTCAGGTATCTGACAGCATCGCAGATATGCTGTGTCAGAAGGTCTTAAAATTCTCTCCTCAGGGTGACATGAAGGCTACAGAATACAATTGTATGTACAAATGAATAAATAGATAAATAAGAATTTAAAAAAAAAAACATAAAGAAACCAAACCTAGCCCTGAACTTCTGTATTATAGCTGACTATATGCAATTACACACGCAGATTTCACTATGGTTGTTGGTGAAACACTCCTCGGACTGCAGTCCCCTCATCCTGCTGTAATGCTTAAAAGTACAGCCCCCGCCCCCCACATCCCCCTCGAGACCCAAAGCATCTACCTCCCAAATGGGCAAACACGTGTAGGTCTTCACCACTGCTTCTCAGCGCAGTAGCCAATAAGAAATTGGCGTAGAGCGCAAAATCTCGGAAGGGCAAGGCTTGTCTGTTTTTTGTGTAACGCGCTGTTACCCACACTTCACCTTTACTTCCTTTAAAATCAAAAGTTGTCTAATGTTTAAAGCGAAATCAATGGCAATTTAGCTGACTCCTGGCAGCACAACGGTTCATTCCCAACAGAATATAAGATTTCATGAATTTCCTAGTAGCTTAACTCAAGTTCTACCTTTCATCTTCCCCTACAGACTTTTTAAAAGTTTGCGTTCCTGTTGCACACAAAATTATTTATAATATGTGTGCAGACTACAGAATTTTACAGTTACATAAAGCGCTGCACATTTAGACGCTACCAACCTGCTCTCGCTCTCTCTCCTGACTGTGCAAAAGGCAAAAAGAGCCCAGTAATCCTAGCAGAAGAATGCAAATAACGTCAATGCACAGCTGAACTGCAAGCCCTGCCTTACAGGAACTCTCTGTGTCTGCAAAAAAGGACACACACTAAACAGGAAATGCAACTGAGCTGCGGAAAACCTCAAACTTAAAAATGCAATCGCCAGGCGAAAATTGCATCCATGCATTCACAAATGCATGCACAACACTTTGCAATTCCTGCAAGGAATGCAAACGCGCTCTTACCTTTCGACTGAGACATTTTTCCCCTTCCTTTGGTGGGGGAGGGGAGCACAAAAGACTTTGCCTTGCTTCTCTTCTGTAGCTAGTTTTGCAACAAAGATGCAAGCTGCAGGCGTGCAATCTTCATGCAAGTGGAGTTTCTCTTGACCGATGCAGCAGACGGACTTTCAGAGAATCAAGGTGGAAATGCACACCTTGCAAAACAGACTGGAAAGTGAATTTTCCCCCAGTTGCAACGTTAGGGAAGGCTGTGCTGCAGCTACATGATGGGCCAGGGCTGGCAGCTAAAAGCTCCAAACTTGGAACTGAGTATCTTAGTGCGCAGACGTCCTTCCTGCGAATGGCGCAGTGGCCGCTGGGTAATGTAGTTCCTTTGTGGAGTCCACGGGGTTTTGATTTACGGAAACGTGGTCTTCCCGCTCGCTCTGCGAGAAGCTGAGCGCGATAAAAATTGCGCCCAGATAAACAAGTCAAACACACACTCAGCCGTGCGTGAGGGGCGAAATACGTCAAAGCCAACGAATAGGGGCATTATTTGTTGTCAAAAAGTTCCAGAAACAGCAGGTAAAGAACACTGGGGCAGCCAAAGGGCTCTTGGCTTCCCCTGGAAGGTCTGTTTGCAACCTGTATTTTGCAGCTCGGCACCTGTTGTACGGTTTCTGCCTGTAGAAGTGTCACGCTTACACCCCCATTGAAAAAATGTATTTTTTTCTCTCCTTTGGAGAGTCCTTGGTGATTTAGCCCTGCAGAAGACATGCAAAGTGTAATATTCAGTAAGAAACTCTCCAGGTCAGTTATTTTCAAGCAGCCTGAAATTTAACCCGAACAGGAGCTGAGATGGGGAAATGGGGGGGGGGGGGGGGGAAGAGGCTCATTTCCTACAGGAGTCCAGTGGAGGCTCTGCTTGTTATATGTGAAAGCCAATTTTATCAAAGTTAAGATTTTTAGATGTTCTTTTTTGCCTGAGAGAGTTAGAAATAGACACGAAAATCCCAGGAGGTGAGCAAGGGAAGTACTCTTTAAGTGAGCAAAGTCAAATGTCTGGCATATATTCGGTAAAAGTCTACAGATACTCTTGAGCTCCCAAGATATGTCAGGCATCTTGCATTTGCCTTGGGTTATTCTATCCTGTGCAGAGCTGAGAGGTGGCCAACATGCTGGGAATTAAAAACGACCCTTTTCACCAGAAAGCCAGAGATGCACACAATTCCCTGCAAGGAGAGCTCAGATTCGTACTTCACTGGACAGACGACACTTAGGAATGTCGTTTTTAATATAAGGAGGGAGGAGTGGAGGTTTTCAGGCACTGAGTTGTTGAACTGTAAGCAAAGGTCAGTGGCAGGAGTGAGGGCCACCAGTTCAGAGGACACTGAGGGTGTATACAAAAGCCATAGGGGTGGGCAGAGCCGACAGGCCAGGGCTCTGCAAGGCCTTAAAAGGCAGGCTGGAGGTTTGGACTTTATTCTGCTGTTCCTCTAGGAGGTGGTGACAAGGTTTTGTAAAGGGTGTTGCCTAACCTGAAGCATTGTTTTAAGAAAGCAAATTTACCCTCAGTGATCCCGGTGGCTTAGAACCGGGAAAAGCCAGCCACAGGTCGGGCCAGTCTTGGAACGCAAAAAGAGGTACTCTGAAAAAACGGTGCAGTTAGGTCTGATGGATACTAAATGAAAATTGAAATTGTATTAAAAATTCCTGAAGCCAGGACCATCTGAGTGATGGACAAATCAGGGACAAGAAGGCCACCAACAACTGGACTCTTCAAACAAATACGTACTAGGTTGTGAGTCTAACATTAACTACTTCACTCAATGCCCTTTATCCGTAGTATTAAGAACTGCTATCCCTTGTAAATGTAGCTATGCAAGAAGCTGAGGCAGGAAAATGTTGGAGCCAACCTGGACAGCCTAGCAAGACCCTTTCCCAACATAAAATGTTGCTGGATGTGTTGGTGCACGCCTGTAACCCAGCACTTGGAAGCTAAGATAGGAGGATCACCACCAATTTGGGACCAGCCTAGGCCATGCGGGCAGTTCAAGACCAGCCTAAGCTACATAGCAAGACTCTGCCTCAACAAAGGAAAACAAAATCAAGTCAACCTCACATTCCTATGAGCCTTTGCCTCTGAGAATATTTCTGTCCCATGAGTGCAAGGACTTTATAGCTCTTTTATTGTCCTTCCACACTAATCCATACTGTCCCTCCCTTCCTTCTGCCTAGAGCTTAGCAACTCTTCCATCCAACCTTCTTCTAAGTCATATTGAGCCAGGAGAGGCATCTAGATAGGTCTATTTCAACATACCCAGGTTACTTCCCAGGCACTGCTGAGCACCTGGTTCATGCCAGGTCTTAGGATAGCTGCTGAACTTCCTGTAGACTCACTTAAACCCAGGCAGGGCGTGCACGACTGCCTAGAGCTGCTTCCAATTTGCATTTCATGTGGTCAGGTACATTGTTCTTCAATGGCCCTAGATGCCCTTCTTTATGGAAGTATCCTGCTCACAACTGGTCTGGTGTGTTTTGCCACTGTCGTGTGTGCTGTCGCTGTCTGCGTAGGCGTGTGTGGCTCCCAGCTGGCAAGTGGATTGTGTTCTGAAAGTCAGTCTATGATTCGCTCTGCCAGAGCAGCAACAGTGTGCTCCATTGTCAACGCTCCTGTAGAGGCCTGTGTGCACATGTGTATACACATGCACACGTGTGCACACATGCACACAGAGTCTGTGATCCATAAATCAGCCAATCCACCTAGTTTCAAAAGCAAAATGGATCATTATGCCTTACGGAAAAAGAAAATTCTGGCTTCTAAGTAAGACATTGGGATGCAGAGAACTCAGCCTTTCTGAGGAGATTCCTGGCTCGGTGCGAAAAGACTTGTTCCTCCTACATTCCTGCCCCTGCCCTTCTTCCTGCCAGTCTTTGATAGTGCAGTGGCCTTCCCATGATGAGAGTCCCTCCCAGACAATTGGTTTACATGCACATCAATTATTCCTCTGTGATTGGACTTTATCTTCGCTGCCTTTGTGATTCTCTGTCCATCAGGTCTTTCTACATTGCAAATTTGAGGCACCCTCCTCCGGGCCTTAGTTATCTTTGGGATCAATTCCAAATTCCTTGGAATGGTGCAACTGGCTCCTCCGAGATCCCAGCCCCTCCCAGCCCACAGCCTTTTGTCTCCTGCTGTGTTGACGCTGGAGCCAGGAGAAACCAAGATTTCTGTCTGTTCGCTTGTGACAGATCTGTTTCCCTCTGTCCAGCAATACTACCCAGTTCGTACCTAGCCCACTCGGATTTGCGTAGGGCTTCTTCCATGCAGTTGCCATGTTGAAAATGACCGCTCTCCACCCCCAATGTGAATTAGGTGTGCTCTGTAATTCTGTAACATCCTGATCCTGCGTTTCTCTGAGACTTATCACATTGCTGACAGGAACTCATGAACATTTTTATCTCTACTAAAGGTTGAGGGCTGGGGAAATCAGTGGCATAAACTCCTGCCTGGCAAGCGCAAGGTCTTGAGTTCAATTCCTGACACCAAAAGAAAAGAAAGAAAGAGGATAAAAACAATAACAAACAAATAATACATCTTCTCTACTAGAGGTTGACTAATGGAATTAGGTGGTATCACGTATTATTTCTGCATTCCCAGCGGCCAGGTCAGTATCTAGCATATCTGGTACTCAAATGTCTGCTGAAACAGCCAATGGAATCGACGGAGTGAGGTCCTGCAACAGTAGGCTCATGTGGACTAACAAGATTCCAGCAAGTGGAGTTAGAACATCTGCGCGAAAGCCCAGTCTCCCGGGTTAAAGGTGGGAGGTTCTTGGGGACAGGGCCTCAGGCTAGCCCAGGCTGGCTTCTGAAGGAGACATTCTAAGGGACATGCTGGGTACAGAAACTGGTTGTGTTCAGCCAGCTGGGGGCAGTTTTGCCTCCTGGGGACATTGGCCAAATCTGGAGAAATGTTATGGCTTGTGTGTAGATCCCCTGCAAAGCCTCCTGTGGTCAAATGATTGGAGCTTTTGCAGAGGTAGCTGAATCTGGACTATGTAGTCAATTCACAGTGCAATGCTAGGATTAAGGGTGATTGATTACTAAATCAGTCCACTGATTGGTTTGGCACCACCCTAATCCTGGTGACTTGCGTGGAATATAAAAGCTGGAGAAGAAAGATGCTAAGGTACTAAGGGGCCAGGAAGACAGCTTAATGGTCTAAGCACCTGCCTGGAAAGTGCAAGGTCCTGAGTTTGATCCCTGGTACTGCATGCCATGGCAGCCCCGGAAACCCAAGGTGCACTGTGCCAGCCCCAAAACCAGGCATAGTGGCACATGCCTGTAATCCACGTGCTGGGGAGGTGAGACAGGAGGAACACTATGAGTCTGAACTGCATAGTGAGACGCTGTATTGAAAAATAAAAATGTATATTTTTTTAAAAAGGAACAAAGCTGCTAAGATCCCTTGCTTGCTTGTCTTGCTGTCTTCTGCTGCTGCAGTCAGTACCTGTCTGCCGTGCCACCGCAGCCCATTTTGGACTGAAATCGCTACGAACTGTGAGCTAAGTCAACCTTTTCCCTTTGACTTGAGGTGTCGGGTAGTTGGTCTCAGCAATGACAGGAAAGTAACTAAGGCAAGCCGCTTTGTCCCAGTGAGAGAGAGGCGGTAAAGCTGGCATCCAACGGGCAGGGATCAGGCATGTGATCATCAGAGTGCTACAGTGCCCAGAAAGCCGCCCACAGCAGAGAGTTATACTGTCCAAGTGACAGTAAAGAGAGCTTCTGAAACCCTGCTGTGGATGTGAAGTTGCTGAGCACTGTGGGTTAATTTAAAGCTAATGAGATTCGGTAAGATATCGTTATGTTGGTATGTGAAAACCCCAAAATCTGAATTTGGATTCTCGTCCTGGTGGTGGAAGTTAGCTGTACCCTATGACAAGTCACCTTTCCATTCCTCTTCTGGCCCAACCGTAAAGAGGGCAGCGTAAGGCCCCTGAGGGTTGTAGCACTCCACCGCTCTAAACACAGATCCCAGATCTGACTAACACCCCTAAAGATTTTAAATGAATGACTTTTGGTTTTTTTGTTTTTTTGTTTGTTTGTTTGTTTTTTCTTTAGCATCAGCTAAACATCTTTCTGTGCAGGAATGATCAGAGTTCAGGTGAGACTAGAAATACTCATATTATCCTTCGCAATATTCCTGCCCAGGTAGCAGTATCAATCTGCGATGGGATTTGTGAATGTTTTCCAACAATGTCTAGTTGTAAAATCAAAGCTTCAAGTTCAAGTGTGTCAACTTCTTTTTCCATTACTGGAGACTAAACTTGTGATCTTTACATGGGCTACGTAGAAAATCAGCCCACCTTTCTTTCTTTTTCTTTCTTCCTTTCTTCCTTCCTTCCTTCCTTTCTTTCCTTTCTTCCATTCATCCTTTTTCTTCCTTCCTTCTTACCTTTCTTTCTGTCCATCTTTAATTCGTTTCTTCCTTTCTCCTCCTCCCTCATTCTCTCTCTCTCTCTCTCTCTCTCTCTCTCTCTCTCTCTCTCTCCCCCCCCCCTTCCTCTCTCTGTCTCTGTCTCTCTCTGCCTCTTGGGGCCAGAGAGATGGCTCAGTAGATTAAGCGCTTCCCTGGCAAGCACAAGGGCCTGAGTTCAATCCCCGGTTCTGAAAAAAAAATCTCTCTGCCCCCCTCTCTCTCTCTCTGTCTCTCTCTGTCTCTGTCTCTCTCTGTCTCCCTCTGTCTCTGTCTCTCTCCCTTCCTCTCTCTGTCTCTGTCTCTCTCTGCTTCTCTCTGTCCCTTTCTCCCTCCCTCTCTGTCTCTGTCTCTCTCTGTCTGTCTGTCTGTCTCTCTCTCTCTCTCTCTCTCTCTCTCTCTCTC
>NW_004524609.1:8619928-8621759 GCF_000260255.1 Octodon degus | reverse complement strand
TCAGGCCCTTGCGCTTGCCAGGGAAGCACTTATTCCCTCTCTCTCTCTCCCCCCCCCCCTCATTTTGAGATGACAGAGTTTGCACCCTAAATTGCCCAGGCTCGGCTCACATTTGTGGTCCTTCTGCCTCAGCCTCCCGGAGTAGTGGGGTGACCAGCACACACACCCCCTCAGCGTCAACATGTCCAGATTCTTAGCACATCGGCCATCAATATCAGCCAAGCAGGCAGGGGATTCATTTAGGGGGCCGCATATTATTTTTGTTGCCTTCTTACTGAACATATTAGTGAACTATGACTGTTGGCAGAATTTTGCAAATCCCAGTATAGATTCAGTTTAGCTTTCACGGCCTCCTCGGCTTGGATCAGTTACACCTGTGCATCCTTAATTTCCACCCCCACCATCCCCCACCCCACCCTACCCCACCCCCCATCAGAGAACTTTTCCAAAGAGTCTAGTCAAGACAGAATTCTTGTCCAGCTGAGACATGAATTTTCCGTCAGCACTTTTGTAGGTTGACCCACACTGCCTTTCTACCGCTTTTCCTTTTCCTGCTCTCTACTGCAGTCTTCATTTTCTTAATTCTTCTCTGCATTTGATCATATTCCTGTGTCCTGAGAGAAAGCATCTTCCCTCTTTCGTTTTTTGACCATATGTGTTAACTTTATGGATTACGCCTGCGATGTCTGACAGTAATGTTGCCGGAACACAATCAAATCTTACATTTTCTGCGCAGTGCTGACCTCTCTGGGCTTCCCTGACCTACCCGTTCTGGAAGATCTGCTTGTTCATTGCCCTTGACTCTAAGCGCAGTCGGGGAGGCTCCATCGTATCGCCTCGGACCTAGTATGCGTCGTGCACATGATAGGTCCACATCCTGCCCTTGTTTATCTGGTGTTTGTACAGATTTATGACCTACTGAATAAATTCATCTAAAGTGGCTTATTATCGGTTAATTTACATTAGCAGTCTTCCTTAAAAGTTAAAGAAAGAACTTTTCTAGGAAGAATTGTATTTAATTACGATGCCTAATTAAAATATGATGGCTAGCACTTTCTTAAGACTCCTATTAAGATTCTAGATGTTCAAATTAGTGTTAATGAACTTTTACAATTAACAGTGCCTGACATATAACTTGGAAATGACAGCAGGCCACGCAGGAGCTTCCCTGGGTTGCATCAAATGAGAAATGTGTGGTGTGAAATTCCAGTGTTTCTTAGCAACTAGAAGCCACTTGCACTCCAGTATAATGCTCTTTTAACCTTGTCTTCAAAGCAAACTAAGTCTTGGGCAGACACGTGGACCGCAGATGAACAGCAGGAAGATACAGGCTCTGGGACAGTAGGGAAGGAAGGTATTCCAGCCCAGCTTGGAACCCTGCAGGAGCTCCAGTGCGTCTTTGGGAGGGCCATGATCAAAACCACTGGCAAGGACTGAACCATTCCACATTGATAAATTAGGTAATAGGCAGCACCAAAAAGATCTAAATGCTGGCTGGGGAGATAACTCGACGGTCTAAGCGCACGCCTGGCAAATGCAAGGCCCCAGATTCGATCCCCAGCACTACATGCCATGCTGGCCCCAAGCTGAGCTGGCCACTGAAACTGGGTGTGGTGGCACATGCCTGTAATCCCAGCGCTGGGGAGGCTGAGATGGAAGGATCATCGAGCTGCATAGTGAGACTTTCTACCAAATATCCAAATAAATAAACAAATAAAAGAATTTTTTAAAAAAAGACTTAAGGGGCTGGAGAGATGGCTCAGTGGTCTAAAGCACCTACTTAGAACAAGCTTAGCAAAGCATCAGGGACCGCGGTTCAATCCCCCAGCAC
>NW_004524609.1:8613248-8619603 GCF_000260255.1 Octodon degus | reverse complement strand
TATATATATACACTTTGGTCACTTCATATATATATATATATGAAGTGACCAAAGTGTGTGGTATGAATGTTTAAAATTTAAAAGATTTTTTACGGTAAAGACAGATTACCATTAATCCCCCCACTACTCCACCTCACCCCAACACGCCTAGTCCATCATTCCTACCGCTTCCTGGAAGTCCTCTTGCATGACTGTCTTTATGAGGTAAGATTCAAAATATACCAACACTGCCTCTGCTGAGTACCATCCGGGGAAGAGGCAGGCTTATAAGAAAAATAATGACCTGTCCTTCTCCACCTTATTCACAAAGTGTGGCACCGTGTGACTTTGATTCTTCCCCCAAATCAAAATGACCTTGAAAGGTGACTAATTCAGGACATCAGGGCATCCGCAACAGTGCAATTAAAGACTCTCGTGGAAGAGGACTTCTAGAACTGCTGCAGAGAGTGACAGAGTAGAGCTGAAGTATTTCCAGGGAGATTCATGGCGAAGTGTCTTTCACTGTCTTAACCATTTTTTAAACTGTAAATTTACTATATTGTAAACCATATTTCATAACACACACACATGCATGAATGTATATGTATATACATGTGTAATTTTTCTCATAAAACAACTTACTCACCTACCATTCCCAGAGACCACACTCTCCAGCTGCAGAAAATCTGTAGGAACCCGAGTTTTGCACAAACCCAAATAAATGGTCATGCTCTAAAAGTAGGGTTCAAGTTACATATAAATTTGGGCATTCATTGTAATATACCTAATTGACTTCATAGTTAATGACTTACTGGCTTATGTATAATATGGGGTGACTGAGAAAGAACTGCATATTGACCACACAGAACCTTGAGTACCTCACTGTACAACTTCATTAAAGATATCTCTGAAACCTCATGCTTGAAATCTTGTATGACTGCCATTTCAATTGTCAAAAGCAATATTCCATGAAGAGATCAGAGGTGACAGAGGCATGCCCTAGTGACATAACAGATGTGTCTGAATGTTCATTGAATTATTCAATGCCTGGGTAACTGTTTTGGGGGGCTTTTTGTTTGTTTGTTTGTTTCCTGTACTGGGGATTGAACTCAGGACCCTGCGCTTGCCAGGCAAGCACTTATTCTACTGAGCTATCTCGCTGGCCCTGGGTAACTGTTGTACAACATAAAGTTATCAAACTGTAGCCCATCCTCCAGATCTAGCCTGCTGGTTGTTGTAAATAAAGTTTTACTGGAACACAGCTATGTCCACTCTCTTAAGGATCGTCTGCAGCTGTTGTACTATAAAAAGAAGTCAATACAGTTGAATATTTGGAACTCAGAGTATTTGCCTTCCAGTAAGCGTTTCATACAGTTCTAAAGGTATTCATTTCTCACGGATTTATACTGTACTTAGATGTTTCTACTGCTAGCTCCACAACTGAACTGTAAAATCCCCTGGCTTACTCTTACATACTCTAGAGACCCTATGAAGACCAGCAGACAGTCTACAGCAAGTGTGTTCCAAATATTTCTGATACAATGATCGAGTTTTATCATAAGAAAATAAATCTTGTATACATAAGAAAAGAATGTTTCATAGTTCTCCTTGACTATATCTGACTTTCCACCTACCTTATTTTTCTGCCTTGCTCGGGATGATGAAATCCTATATGTTTATATGTTTACATACATACTCCATGTATGTAGGAATGAATTAGGAAGCTTAAAGTATAAAACTCAGTGTGTGAAACAAAGAAACTACCTCACATACTTGTTTTTTATCTCAGGGACAAAAAGGAAGAGGGCTCATAAACTGAAAAGAGCACCTCAATGTATTATATTTTATTTTTTAAATGTAATAAGACTTTGATTAAGTCTTATAGTTGTGATAGCTACAGCATGGGTTATGAGTATAAAGTATGATTTCTGGCATGAGAAGCTTAATGTCTTGTGAAAAATATTAATCACATTTCTGTAATATTTTACAGTTTGTAGGTTCCTTCCAATATACCAAATCATTTATCCCTAGAGTGACACCGAGAAATGGATTTTTGCAACTTCACGGCTTATCATCATCACTTTGTGTAATTGCTATCCTTTTATAAGGCTGTTTACACCTTATTTACAAGTGTAAATATATGTATTCTGATTCTTTATAGCATTCTTTAAATTACCCAGCCCAGTCTTTTTTTTTTTTTTTTTTTTTTTTTTTAATGTGTGTGTGTGTGTGGCCAGCTCAGCCCACCAGGGGGCGGGGCTGGCTGGCATGTGGTGCTGGGGGATTGAACCGCGGTCCCTGTGCTTTGCTAAGCTTGTTCTAAGTAGGTGCTTTAGACCACTGAGCCATCTCACCATCCCCTCCAGCCCAGTCTTGAGCAAGGTAACTTTATAAAAACATCCTACAAACTCACATTTTTAGGCTGAGAGAAATCCGGTAGTATTTTGCCTCCTTTTTGGTTAGTTACCAAGAGGACAAACTCAGCTCATGACTAATAAAGTCCACAATAAGTCTTGCATATCTCCCTTACACTCTGTACCTTGGCCAATACACTGGGACAATTCAATAAATGCTGTACCCTTTGAGGATGAGTTCGAAACACTGATACAGGACATTGTGCAGCGCCCTTCGAACCTCCTTGATCTGTTTACATTGATATTAATAGATGGTTCTGGGCTTCATTCACAGGCCTGAGCACTTCAGGTCATACTGACCTGCTGCACTTGAAAAAAAAACCTATTAAATATTTTGGAAAGATTTTTAGATAGCTAATATATGCAAGTTAGGAAAAAAGTTGAGAAGTCCATTAATTAAGTATAGGTACACAGAAACAATTAATCAGCACAGCAAATAGACATGTTTTTAAATTGTTCCATTTAGAATCAGTGTTCAAAGAGAGTGCTTCATAATTAACAGCACATGGCACATAAGTAGAGAATGGGGTAATCGTGGCTTTCTCCTTTGTTCTCTGTCAAGATTAATGAATCCATAATTTTACTCCTAGATCACATTTTAAACACGGTAGATGCTATATATTTTCATTATGTATCACATAACTGAATAGCTTTTTATAATTGCTGTGCTATTTTATAGTATTACAGAGTAACTATTTGAAAATATAATCAATATCTGATGGCATTTTGTAGATTGGTCTTCCTACCACCTCAAGTTAAAAATGACCTCTTTAGGATGCAAGAGCATGAGCTACATATTACACATCTTTATCCTGCAGGTTAACACTTCAGAGACACTAGATTGCGCTCTACTGCCCCTGGAATTCTTTGTCTATCTGTTCCAGAGCTCCTTTCTTGGACCTTGTAGACATTTAGATGAAAACAGAAGAAAACTTACCAACCTTGATCCTTGGTTAGAGACTGACATTGAGTTTCTGTTTTATAACTCATGTATCCCGTTGTTTCTTACACTGAATTTTTAAAACCCAAGTAAATATCAAACTGCATTTATTAAACATCTTTGGACATGTTGCCAAATCGGATACCACTGTATATAAAGAAACGGTGTAATGTGGCAACACCATCTGGCACTGTGAATAATTTTTCAAATGCGTGTGAAATTTTCAAAGACAAATGTAAGAAATGCTATATTTTTAAACTTATTTTCATGAGATCTACTTAAAACTTGTTATACAAGTTTTTGGTAAATATTTGGATAGTTTTTTTTGGCCGGCTCAGCCCACCCTGACAGTGGGGCTGGCATGGCATGCGGTGCCAGGGATCGAACTGCAGTCCCCTGCGCCTGCCTAAGCTTGCCTACGCAGGTGCTTTAGACCACTGAGCTATCTCATCAGCCCTGGATCATTTTTTAATACCCAGACGGTTCTTTATGAAAAAAATACAACTCGCTTTATCTTTCAATCGTAGTTTTTCATATAGAAGCTTCTGAGAGTAGTTATTTAAAACATGTGAGAAACCTTAAAGGATTTATGAATGCTATAATATTAATTTTAACTCCATCCTAATGAGGTAGGAAACCCCTCAGCATGAAGCTAAGGAAAGTGAAATATGTCCAAAACATGATTGATCCTTATACAATCTAGAAAGGAACCTGCTAATTTGGGGATCCAGTGTTATGACATTAAAACTTCAGAAGGTAGTTTGGTGTTGAATACTAAATATGCATACACTATGACAGCTAACTACTTACTCAGATAGGTTAAAGAATAATTAGAACTTGAAAGCAAATTATCACCGCCAAGGTAGAGTGTTACTCTCTTTATTCCTTTAGCTATTGATCCCCATTAATTTTTTCATCAAATTGATTCAGATTTTTATTTGCAAGGCTGAAGTCACTGCTCTAGTTTGCAGACTGACAATTTTATTATCATAATTTTAAGTAACTTAATCTTATAACAATGTTCAGCTAGAGGCAATCTCAAGATGAAACTAAAAGTTCATTATGATCTGTTCTTTGATATACTTTAAGTATCAGAAAATGAAGACTTTCAAAATATGATTAAAAGATTAAACTATTTGCATATTGCCAGTGTATTAATAAGCTTCTTAACCCAGACACATAAAAGCCTGTGTTCTACAAAGCGTGTTCAGATCTGTCACATTCAAGTGCTTCTGCAGCCAATAACTATGGACTGTCTTTGGAGAGTAGCACTCTTCTACCTAGTATGTTTCATGTGTCATGTTTCAAACTCAATTTGGTAAGGAATCAACAGATGCTGCTTACAGATTAGTCAAAGGAAACCTGCAGAAATTTTTTTACTTGCTTTTAATGTGGGAGGGAATTTAAGTGTATCAACGTGTAACTGAAGCACGGGTCCTGGAGCCAGGCTCCTGGTGTTGGACTCCCACCTCCTTAATTCCTATTTCTGTGACCTCAAGCCATGCAAATCGCTTTTCTATGCCTCAATTGCTTCACCTATGATAAGGCTATAATAATATTCTCTATTTTGAAAGGGGTTAAGAAGATTGAATGAATTAATACCCCCAAATATTAAGAAGAATAGCTGGGACCCTTGTGCACTATCAGTTACGGAGGGATTTGATAGCTATTACTGGTATGAAGTTTATGGGCTCCGATTCTTTTCCTGAGGATGAAGATACAATTTTTGATACTGAAGAAAATTTAAATTTAATAATGCGTGTCCTATCAAGTAATGTCAAAGAAAGCTCTTTCATAGGCCAGAAATAGTTTTTAAAACTCTGAAAATAGTGGAATGCTACCACCGACATGAGAAAATATGACTAGAAAAGCTTAATGAATAGAGAATATTCTCCTTAGCGAAAGGAGATTTAATTGCAGCAAATCAAAACGCCGTGGGGTGCTGGTAAGAGGAAATGGGGACCATCTGGAGAAAGCAATTCCAGTCCACAGTGTGGAATAGATTTAAAGAACAACGGAAGAGCTAGGGAATGAGTAACAGGCCTTTGGCCATGGAATGTCAGAAATGAACACAGTGGACTGCAGGGGGTGCTGTGGTGGTTAATGAGAGGTGGAAAGAGGAGCCTCGCTTCCAGCATCAGTGTTCTCTCGGCCTTTTGGCTAAGATCAAGTGTGTTCACGGTGTGCTGGGTTCCTTTACTCAAAAAAATCATACTGACAACGTTATTTTGATTCTTTCCAGTCATCTGAGCGCCTTAGAGCCTGTTATTCTACATTCTGCCGTTTTATTGATGCATGTCTCAAATTCATTCTCCTTATATTCCCATTTTTTTCTTGCAGCTATTATGAGTGGTTGCTGCCCTCCTAATTAATTAGCCCCATTTTTAAAGATTTGCATTAGGCATATTTTGAAAGGACCAAAATAGATTTTCTCCAGTTTCTTAGTGACCTGATGGATAAATATTAGACTGAGTGTTTTATTATTATTTAAAGTGGAGAAACGCTTATTCATGATTGAATCTATGGAGTCGCTGTTTCAAGTCGTTGTTTTCTATCTCTCCAAAATGATCCACGTGGACTTCTTTAGAATTAGGCAGGGAAAAGGAAAAGAGAAATCTGATCATTTTCATTAGCTGAAATATTTTATTTTCATCATAATGAGTTTTAAAACGTGCATAGGAAATAAGTATCTCCTTTTATCTAAACATAGATGTGAAAAATCATTGTATAAAAATCTACAAGATTACAAAAAGGAAAGGTAGAAGCACAGTGAAATCTTTAATCTGTTCAAAAAATTAAAAGGCTCATCCCCTAGGTAGCAAGCTCTGTTGCTCCTCCCATAATATTGTTATTATTTTCTCTATTCATTCTTGGTTCTATACCTAAATGTTTGACTTGGCTAAAGACATACATATTTAACCTTTTAACTTTAATTATTCAAGATGAATTATGTTAGGAATTAGTCAGCAATGCTAGTTCTGAATAGATGATAACTGAAAAAAGGTACAGCATTTTATCATAT
>NW_004524609.1:8612601-8613148 GCF_000260255.1 Octodon degus | reverse complement strand
TATAATATATATATATGATATCCAGGGATTGAACTCAGGACTCTGTGCTTACCAGGCAGGTGCTTATTCTACTGAGCTATCTCCCAGGCCCAGATACAGCATTTTAAAGACTTCAAGTTCACAACCACTGAGACTCCTTCGGAGGCAAAAGGCTTCTGAAGCCAGAGTTAAGCAAACATCCGTGAGCGCACCTTCCAGAAAAATGACTTCACCGTTGGTCTTCGCGGTTCCACTACCAAAATGGGTCCCACAGAGGATGGAGAGTGAACAGTGACAACGTCAGAGCGGGGTGACATTCCAGTTTTCGATCAATTCTGCATAGCGCTTTGGAAGCAGAATACAGGGAACTATGAAATCATTTTTCAAGATGCTAGATGTACACACTCATTTCTATTCCAGCTTTCATTGCAACAGACGATTTATGTGATGCGCTCCTGATGCTCCACGAACAAAGACCAATTTCCCTGAAGGTTAGGAGTACTCTTGAATTTCCAGATGTAAATATATGAATATATATATACATACATATATATATATATATATATAT
>NW_004524609.1:8573486-8612501 GCF_000260255.1 Octodon degus | reverse complement strand
TGGTATGGTAGTATTGAGATAATGAAATGAGCCAGATTTACAGAGTCCTTATGATGCCTCTCAGAAAATATGCCCTCTGCGGACATTAATTGTATTCTGAGATTCCGGGAGTGGGCGCAGGCACTTTGCAGCAAGTGTTGACAGGTAGTAATTAACAATGAGTGTTGCGGAAGACAGAGGGCTAAAAGGCTTGGGCATCGGCTGCTGCACAAGAGTGTCTCTCGCTCTTGTAAAAACAGGTATTCCACTGATCTGTGTATGATCCTTGCTCGGGGCTTCTGGATCAGACCATGAATCTGTGTGTGGCTGAACTGAACCGCCTGTTTCCTTCCAGTGGGAGTGAGAAGGTCACTAAGGAGAGTCCACTAATCCTTTTGGCACACCGCAGCTATTTTGCTTGTTTTATTCTACTTCAGGGAGCTGCGTAGGGCCGAGAGCAGAAACCCCTCACCCGCGCCCCTGCTGGGATCCCCCTCAGGCCCCTCACGCGTGCAAAAAAACAACGTGTGAGTCTAAAGTTCCAAAGTAGCTCCGTATCTCCGCTCCCTCTTTGGTTTTCTGCCTTGAATGTTTACACGGTGTTATTTTTTCTTGCATCGCACCACTGGTGACACGCAGAAGGAATTTTCCCTGCCAGCAGACCTGGAGACGGCGTTCGCATGCAAAACGCTCGTGGCTGCCTGACAAACAATCACCTATGGAAACCCATGCGTGGCAAGAGGACCTGGAATTTCACGGCTTCCACTCCTTTGCATGAAGTCCAACCTGAATAAACGGATCCCAGCCACCGCAGGATTGCGCCATGTCCATGCTTTTTCCCTGAAGTTCCCCCATCTTCCGGGGCACAGTCCTGCCTACACTTGTTTCTCCTACATTCCACACCCAGGGCAGAGTTCTGCATGTGGAAACACGTTGCCCTTTCCCTGGACCGCGTTATGTAATAGCCCTAAATGTTCACGTGTGTCTGTTTACAAACTAGGAGGGAGGGCAGGTGCAAAGCTAAAGCTTGGCAGAATTTCTACCAAAAAGAAAAGCTTAATTCATAAGTAACGGGAGAAAGGTGTTTTAACCCTAAAAATTGGAAACCGCATTATGAAATCAAAGACAACCGAGACAGGAAATGTTGGAAGGAGTCCTGTGTGCAGAAAATTGGACTGATCCTAAAGTGTTTAATAATTTGATTTATTAGTTAATAAATGACAAGGTATTCTCAAATCCTAGCAGCTAAGAGACCAATATGCTGAGTTAGGTATATCTAACTGTTGAAGTCATCTCATTCAACAACTGGATCTATTTGGAGAAAAAAAAAAAGGGGGGGTGGGGGATAAAAGTACAAAGGTTTAAATTGGAACTAAGAGAATGCTTTAAAGTAAACTATTATAAGAGTTCATTATCACTTCATATTTCATGCAGAGTAAGAGGACAAAGTGGCTGCAGATATCTGGCCAGCAGCCTCTCGAGTTCACCCACCTATTTTAACTTATTGTTTATTTATTTGTTCATGTATTCATTCTGTTTTGGAGAGAAGATAGAGTAAGGATAAGAATGAGTTTGGGAATCTAATTTGATGAACTCATTCTTACCAAGAGGTCTACCTGGCCATCATGGTAAGAATCTTTATTGTAAAATCAATTCTAGAGAACTGTCTTTAAGTGCGTAGTAATCAGAGAAATCATTTCTCTTAAACTTGCACTCAGGGGTGGGGTGTAGCTCAGTAGAACAGTACTATTCCTAGCATATGTGAGGTCCTAGATTTGATCTCTAGCTCTTCAAAAATTGTGTGTGTGTGTATGTGTATGTGTGTGTGTGTGTGTATTTTGCAGTCTAACTGTCTTCAAGTTGACTTTGGAAATCCAAGAACCTGTTAACACAGATGCTATAGCTAACCTCAGCCTGTAATAAAAGAAGAGACAACTGGTGAAAAAACAAAATCACAGTGAGCTCTATCCTCTTCCTCCTGAAGATGGCCACTATGAGGGGGAAAAGGAAAGAAAATAAAAGTTGGCAAGGCTACAGAGCCAAGTGAATTCTTTGTGTACCGCTGGTGGGAGTGGGTAAGGGTGTATTCATTCTGAAAAACAAAGTGGCGGTTCTTCCAAACATGAAAAATAGAATTACTGGGCCGGCAAGATAGCTCAGTGGTCTAAAGTGCCTACTTAGGCAAGCTTAGGCAAGCACAGAAGGACCACGGTTCAATCCTCATCATCACATGCTGCGCCAGCGCTACACCGAGGGTAGGCAGAGCTGACCACACACACACACACACACACACACACACACACACACAGAAACAGAATTATCATCTGATCCATCAATCTCTCTCCTAAATTCATATCTAAAATAATTGGAAACTGGATCTCAAAGAAATATTTGCATAGCCGTATTCACTGCGTCAAGATTCTCAAGAGTCTAATGGCAGAAGAACCCTGAGTGTTAGTGTACGGTAAAAGGACAGAAAAGACAAGAGTTGACCAAGCATTTTGGTAAAGGGATGTATTTGAGACCATTATGTTCAGTGAAGTAAATCAGACACACAGGTTGAAATATTGCATTTTTGTCATGTGAAAAATGCAGAGAGTAAATGAGGAGCAAAATAGAGGGTAGATATCGGAAAGTAGGAAAAGTATTCAAATGAGGAGGGCAACAAAGGAGAGGGGAGGGAAAGGAGAAAGGAAACTAAGCTATTGCAAATGGGGAAAGGAAGAGGATTGAATCAGGAGAGGGAGATAATGAAACAAGAAAAGCAAAGACTATTATGTACAGGTACAAATTCTGTATGCTGCACAAAATCATTGTGTATGACAAACATGTACTAATATTTTTTAATGTGGGATGTTTACCAACAGTGGAATATTATTCAGTCTTTTTTTTTAAAAAAGGAAATCCTATCCTATACTACAACATGGGTGAGCTTTGCAAACATTACACTAGGTAAAATAAGCCAGTTGCAAAAAGACTAGTACTGTGTGATTGCATTTCTATGAGACATCTACAATAGTTGAACTCCTGTGAAATGGAAAGTAGAATGGTGGTTTCCATAAAGGAGTGACAGGGAAGAAAGGCAAATCATTATTCAGTGAGCATAGAGTTTTAGTTTTCCTAGGTGAAAACTTCTTCATGACTGTTATACTCTAGTGTATGTTGGTTACCACTACTTCACTACTATATGCTTCCATGTAGTTATGATGATAAATTTTATGTTCTACAACTTTTGCTACAACAACAACAACAAAAAAAGAAAAGATAGTTAGGGACTAAGGTCCCAGTAAAATGCCAATTAGAATGGTAAGACTAACTTGTTTTACAAATTGTTTCAGTTGTCCAGTTTTTCAATCAATACTTCGCTATGGTCATAATTTTAGGCCTTTTGTGGAAAGAGGCTGGGCAGAACGGATAAACACATGAACATAAAGAATAAGAATTCTCCTAATCCATCTCTTCAGTTATGACTATCTTCATCTCTTCTCATGTCAGCAAACCTGGTTTCACATCTACTTTCCTAGTTCTAGGAAGGGTTTCTCAAATGCAACTGAACTTTGTACCCTATAACTCTTTGGTTTGAGGGACTGTCCTTCACATCCTAGCCTCTTGGATTGCTTCTCACCGGATGCCAGTAATGTCCTTCCAGCTATGACAACCCCAAGTGCCCTCGGCATGTGCCGTTCACCCTCTGTATGCAAATTTCCCTTTCATTTCGAGCCATAGCACAAGGGCAAAGAATTTTCTAAAATGCTCTCAGTTTATACACAGTTTTCCGAGTGTGTGGCATCACTTTTCACTTTCAACAGTGTCAGTTTAGACAGTGAATTAAACTGACACCCATCATGTGGCCATGCAGACAGCCACTCCATGTTTATGGCCGATCATCTATTCTTAACTTCTCTCTCTCTCTTTTCTACTCCATTTCACCCTCTGCAAATCCTGTTGAAACTTCTTCCAGGCCACATCAGCCGTCCAGAACTTCTCTGTGCATCAGTCGATATCACAGAGTTGGAGAAGACCTCTCCCATCTTGTCCAGAAAATGTGTCCTTTTTCTGACTGTCCTCAGACAGCCGCCGGAGTTACTAAGTTTCATTAGCCACACAGATCATGCCGTTCCTGCTCCTCTGCTAAGACCCTCCCCTGGTCTCACATGCAGTCAGAGGAAAAGCCAAAATCATTACAATGTCCTAAAAGTGCCTCCCGGGGCACACTGTTCCAGCTCCTGGCCCCCCTTCCTGCTCCTTGAGACCCTGGTGCTTCCCAGTTTCAAGACCTTCCCGTCAGATCTTTCTGTCTCCCCTTGTGGTCCTCTCCCCGGGCTAATGCGCTGTTAGCTTCACTTTTGCAGTCTGTACTCTAACAACTTCACAAGGAAGCTTTCTCTGACCCAGCAGCTTGAAACTGCACCTTTTCTCTCTTGCCTGCTATGCTTTCACTTAATTTTATTTTATTTTTTTTTTTGAGAAAGGGTCTCCTTCTTATAGTTCAAGCTGGCCTTGAACTCTCTTCGAAGCTCAGGTAGGCCTTGAACTCACAGCCTCCCAAGTGCTGAGATCACAGGTGTGCAGTACTACGCCTGGCCTCAAGCGTAACTCAACCCTAACATGCTAAAATTTTACTCGTTTGTTTCTTGTTTACTTACTTGGCTATTTATTTCTTTCCAAGTTTGCCATTTATTTCTATCCAAATTTGTTTGTAAACTCCACACAGCCAGAGATTTTTTTTATGGATTTTTGCTGTCCTGTGTTCAATCATTGCTGCATTTTTTAGGAAATATCTAGTAGGAGCTCAATAAGTATCTATTGAATGAGCACAGTAATAAATTTATTGAGTGTGTACTTCCTTCTAGAAGTGACACTGAAACTACAGAGAGGAAGACAGTATGGCCTCCTCCATCTTCATGGAGCTTATGATCGATTCAAGGACAATCTTGAGCATAAATAAACAGGCAATGGGATGACTTGTATGGGACAAAGAGAGGAATACGTGGCTGTAGGATGGAGAAGGAGGAAAATGCTTATGACTTTGCCCTGAGCAGGAAGTGGCAGTCGCGAAGGGTGCTGTGCAAAGTGCCCTTTCCAGCCACGCACTTGCGGTCAGCTGTGCGTACGGCAGCTGCGCCGCCTGGCAGCGGGAAGTCCTGTTCCCACGGCGTCACCCCGTCCACCCACACCTACAGCGTGGCATCCAGACTCGACGGTTTGCAAAGCCCGTCACCACCTGCTCTCCTGTCCAGACTTGCCCGGTGACACTCTTTCCAAGACACTTTCCATCTGAGTAGACTGACAGGCAGACGTATTCCCAGCACCTGCAGGTTGCCTTGTCCTTGCAGCCCTCGCTCCCACCCTAAACCACTTGCCAAGTTGCAGCTGAAATGGAGCAGTGTCTCTGGACACCTGTCATCTTCCAGCTGGGGGAATAAAAGGCCAAAGAGATGTGAGGCCTCTCCCTTCCTCCCTCCCTGACCCCCACTGTGTCTGTCTGTGTGTGTGTGTGTGTGTGTGTGTGTGTGTGTGTCTCCTTTTCCCTTCCTCTTTAGAGCTTTGAGTGTGCTAAGACAATGTTCTGCCACTGACAAAGCTCTTTTGTGTGTGTGTGTGTGTGTGTGTGTGGTACCAGGGATTGAACTCAGGACCCTACTTATTCTACTGAGCTATCGCCCCGGCCCACAAAGCTCATTCTTAACCACTGTGCAATTCTGCTTCTGTGTTACTTGTCTTGATTATTTCATTTCAGAGTTATTTGTATCTGAATTAAGAATAATCCCATTTATTTATTTATTTATTTATTTATTTATTTATAATTTTTAAAATTTTTTTTCCAGAACCAGGGATTGAACTCATACCCTTGCACTCGCCAGGAAAGTGCCTTATTTTACTGAGCCATTTCCACAGTCCCTCCTTTTATTTATTTATTTTTATGTATTTAGTACAGGGTCTACAGGGTCTCACTATGTAGATTGGACTTGTAGCGATCCTCCTGTTTTCAGCTTCCCAAGCGCTGGGATTACAAGCGCATGCCACCACGCCCAGTCTCAGTCACCGTCTCAGTGAATCCGGGGGGTAGGGTTGGCACAACACGCTGGAGATTGAACCCCAGCCACTGTACTCTGCCTAAACAGATGCTTTAGTCCACTGAGCTATCTGGCCAGCCCATGAATTAAGAATAATCTTTTGCATCAACTATTTACATATTTTAATGGTAAGTTATATATGAGGAATCATTGTTAATCACAAAGATTGTATAATTAATTTATAATTGTTACCCCTTAAACTCACTGAAATTAAGGAACTGCTGGTCATAATATTTGAACTCAGCACGGGAGCCTGGGCAGGTATATTGCTTCTTGGTATTTAATGACTTAATGTGCCTTTGCGAAAACAGAATAATTGAGACCCTAAATCAGCAGTTATTGAGGGCAAGTTCCAAGAAGCAGCTGACAAGACTTTGAAAATCCCCTAGGTATCATATGCCTCTACGTGAGAATGGAAAGCTGTTAAATTCCTTATAACTGAATTCCTTAATGATACACATTTTCATTGCCTATTTGTTTTTACTTTTTTTAAAAAAAGTTCATCTTTTTGCACAATTACATTCAACTTTTCCTGTGAAAATGGAATGACAGGAGGATGAGATGCATCAGAAAACACTTTTGGCCTAAGGAAAATATTTTTTAATCTAAGATTCACCTAAATAAGATGAGATGAGTTTTTCTAGTTTTAAAAATTTCAGTATTGTGCTTTTCCATTTTAAAGAAACAAATGTAGGGGCCGGGGAAATAGTTCAGGGGTCTAAGACACTTGCCTGGCAAGTGCAAGGACCCGGGTTCGATCCCTGATGCCATACGCAGTGCCACCCTGAAACTGGGTGTAGTTGTGCACACCTGTAAGCCCTGTGCTGGGAAGGCTGAGACAGGAGGGTCACTAGGAGTCTGCGCTGCATTAGCGAGACCCTATGCCAAATAAATGAATAAATAAATAAATAAATATTTTTTTAAAACTTTTAAAAAACAAATGTAAGTAAACCTATTCTTACATAATGTAATATGTTTAAGATGCACATATTAACATAAAATACAAAATAAAACTATAGTCATAAAACATATTTAAACTCATTTTACTATTTATGTATTTGCTATTACTGCTTATATGATGTCATGTGAGTCATTTAATTCTCCATACAAGGAATATTCTGCATATAAAACAAATACCATAAATAGAAATTTAAGAAAATGGCAACAGTAAGGGAGCTGGCTGGAGGGACCTAGTGTGCTTCTTCCTTCTACAACAAAGGAGGAAACACAAAGGAAACATCGGGGTTTCCCTGGCATGCTCGAAGGGGAGCCCCTGAGTGCATTGGGGATGCAGCAGAGACCCTGTGGGGCCCCAAGGTCCTCGGCCGCCACGTAAAGGAGGGATTTAAGCACAGCGCACCTCCCACCCTGTTTCTCAAGGCCAACTTTGAACCAAGAAGGACATTGCTCAGTAGACAAAGGGTAAGCGGGAAGCCCCGTAGTTGCCACATGTGCCGTGACATCTGAAACGTTTGTTGCTCGAGAAGCCTGCAGCCCTAACAGGCCTTGAGAGCCCTTTGGGGACCTCCTGGGCTACCCCTATGAAGCACTGCCCTGGAAAAAGCCATTCCCACACTGAGGCCAACCTCTCGCCAGATGTGGTTCAAGGTTGACCTTGGCGGATGAGGTGATAGATGCCGCGTGCTTTGTTTCCATAGTGTCACCTTCAGACCCTGCCTACCTGGGACTCTGCAAACGCATCCTGCACATATTCCTCATCACCTTAGGGAAGCATCCAGACAACTAGCCGGAGCACTTCAGACCGCAGAGGCCCAGAAAGAAGGTGACAATGGTCACCCAGCCTGAGGCCCGGATTGTAACCAAGCACTTACCCTTGAGGGGTTCAGCCAGAAAGCAACCCAGTAGCCTCGTGTACCCTCCTCCTGTCCTGAAAACTATCTGGGGATCCATGAGCCCCCCGAATCCCTGGAAGAAATAAAGATAACCCTACCTACCCACCAGGGACCCCAAAAAGCACACAAGCACCCTCCTCCTCCAAGAGCCTCAAAATGAAGCCAGGCATCCTTCTGTGACTCCAGGATGTAGCCAAGCAGCTTGCTCTCAGCAGTCTGGCTTGTGAAGGCCATGGCCAGCAGCTGGACACCTTTCCTGAGCATGTCATTAGCCCCACCCTAGACCAGGAAAAGGCGCCCCCTCAGGCCTAGCATCTGGACTCAGTGGTGCAGCCCAGCCCCTAGGTGGTGCTGAGGCACAGGCAGAAAAGCTGCACCCGTACTGGGCGTGCTGCACCACACGCACTTAGGCCACTAGGTCAGCACTTTCCTGTGTGATCTTCCACAAAGCATGAGTAACCTACACCCAAAGAGAGTCATACAAGGCCCAGAACTGCTAGTGAAACTACCTATCTGAGAGAAACTACTGCCGCCCGGCTGGTAGTGCAATCTCCACACAAGCTGTTGAGACTCCTATGGAGACAGCCACTGATTTCAGCTAAGGAAGCCAGATGAACACTGTACTAAAGTTCCCACCTAGAACTAAAGTCAACACACATTGCTCAACTGATGTCCTAGGACATATCGTCAAGACACACTATATTACTACGAAAGCCATCCAATAACACTGGTTAAGACAACTGCTTTACCAGTGTAGGTTTGCGACATGCATGGATTTCCATGTAGAGAAAGAAGACAAATCTCAATCAATGCAAGAAAACTGAAAGGATAGCTTGTACCTGCTGACCACAGTGGAATAAAGCTAGAACTTAACAAGAGAAACTTTAGAAGTTGGGAATTGAAAAATATTCTTGAGTGATCAGTGGTTCAAAGAAGAAATCAAAGGGTAATTTTAAAAACTGTCAAAATAAATAAAACATAATATATGAAAACTTGCCAGATATACCAAAACCAGGGGGAAGTTTGTAGCAATAAGTGCCTACATGAAAATAAAAAACCAGAAATATCCCAAATAAACAGCTTAATGATGCAACTCAAAGAACTAGAGAACTGTGAGTGCAGTTCAGCAGAGCCCTAGATTTGAGCCCTAGGACCCCCCAAATGTGAATTAATAAAACAACAAAGCAAACTCAAAGTTAGTATAAGGAAACAACAAAGAGCAGAACAGAAGTAAACAAAATAGAGACTCAAGAAAGCAACATAAAAGATCAAGGAATCAAAGGGTGTTTTGAAAAGCAAAGTAGACTAACCTTCAGCTAGACAGACTAAGAAAAAAGAAAAAAAGATTTAAATAAAACCAGAGATTTAAAAAATCATGCTATGTTGTGTATGGAGATACAGATTTCAACCCAGCTATTTGAGAGGCTGAGATAAGAGTGTTGCAAATTCAGGGTCAGCCTGGACAACGTAGCAAGACCCTGCTGTAAAATTTTAAAATAAAGTACAAAAGACTAGATGTAGGTCAGTGGTGTAGTCTTCATCTAATGGACTTGAGGCCCTGAGTTTGATTCCCAGTAGCACGCCCACAGTGTGAGTGATACTACAGAAATTCAAATGATCATTAGTTACCACTATGAACAACTGCATGCCAACCAATTAGAAAACCTAGAAAAAATGGGTATGTTTCTGAACATATAACAACCAAAAGCCATGAGCTCATAGGAAATCTGAAGAGAATGAAATGGAATCAGTAGCTCAAGACTAGACAGCTTTACTGCTAGAACTTATCAACTCATAAGGAATACCAATTCTTCCCAAACTACCCTAAAGTACTAAAAGGAAAGAATTCTCCCAGTTCATTCTGAGAAGCCAGTATTATCCTTTTGGGTGGGAAGGGTGAAATGTCAAACTGATTGAATTTGGTATCCACCTGGGGAATTAACAGAGCACACTTCTGCATGTGTCTGGGGTCGTGGAGGCATGGCCTTGGGGTCTCTGTTCTCTGTCATTGTTCTACTGCTCTGATTCTGGACCAATAAAGCTAAGAAGCTTTGTTTTCCATATCCTTCCATCATGATGTTTCTACCTCGGAGCCTCCTAACCATGTACTGAACTTCCTGAAGCTGTGAGCCAAATTAAAATTTTGCTCCTTTAACTTGATGGTGTCCAGTAGTGACAGGAAAGCTAACAAATGTCAAGACCAAATTACAACAAAAAATAAAACTATAGGCTAATGTCCTTGATAACTTTAAATGAAAAAAAATTTTTTTTGAGACAGGATCTCACCTTATGTAGTTCAGGCTTGTCTTGAACTCATTGTATGGTCTGAGAGAGTCTCAAACTCCAGGAAACCCTCTTGCTTCAGCCTACCAAGTGCTGAGATTACACACATTCACCACAATGCCAGCCAAATAAATAAATTAATTAAATTAAAGAAATAAAAGACAAGTAAATAAAATCCAATAACATGTCAAAAGTTTCATACATCATTATCAGGTAGGATTTATGAATAAGAAATATAACACATCAATAGAAGGAGGACAAAAACTATGATCTCAATAAATGCAGAAAAAGCATTTGATGAAATTCAACATCCATTCATGATAAAAAGAAAAAATCCTCACCAACTGGGCATGGAATCAATGTACATCGGCACAATATAGGCAGTGTGTGACAAAACCATGGCCAGAATTATACTTAATGGGGAGGCCCTGAAATTCTTTGTCCTAAAATCAGGGACAAGACAAAGACATCTGTTTTTATCACTCATAATCAATATGGCCTTGGAAATGTGAGCAAGGACATTAAGACAAGAAGAAAAGTGCATACAAATAGGAACAGAGTAAGTTATGGATTCATAGGACGATTTTATATCCTATGGACCTTATATCCTATGGAAAACCCTGTGGACTCCTCCAAAGACCCTATTAGAAATGATAAATAAATTCAATAAGGTTATAGCCTACAAATCACTGTGCAAGTCTCTCATCTTTTTATACAACAACAATGAATTTTTTAAAAAATTTTATTTATTTATGTGTATGTGGCCAGCTCAGCTCACCAGGGGGCAGGGCGGGCTGGCATGTGGTGCTGGGGGATTGAACCACGGTCCCTCTGCTTTGCTAAGCTTGTTCTAAGTAGGTGCTTTAGACCACTGAGCCATCTCACCAGCCCCAACAATGAAATTTTAAAAAGAAGATAACCTTATTCTCAATAACTATGAAAAGTAAATAAAATATCTAGGAATAAATAAAATACCAAGTAATTGAATGTACACTACAATAAAAATAACAAGCCCAGGGTGATGGTATGCACCTATAATTCCAGTATCCAGGAGGCGGAGGCAGAAACAGTGCAAGTTCAATCCTGCCTGAGCTACCTAATCAGACCGTCTTAAAACAGAACAAAATAAAAAACAATAAAACATTGATGAAAGAAATTAGTGATTATGAAAATAAGGTAAGGACATCCTATAGTCATTAATTAGAAGCATTATAGACCTCAATGTCTACAGTATCCCAACAAGTCTCAAGTCAATATAATTCTTGTCAAAATACCAAAGATATTCTTCACAGAAAGAAACAAATGCAAATTTTCCAATTTTTTTAAAATTTCTATATAGCTGCAACAGATCCTGAATAACCACAGTAACGTGTTTCAATTTTATTTATTTATTTATTTATTTATTTATTTATTTATTTATTTTTGGAGGAATCGGATATTGAACTCAGGCCCTTGTGCTTTCCAGAGAAGCACTTATTCTACTGAGCCATCTCCCGGGCCCAACCACTGTAACCTTAACTAAACAGAATATAATTTTGAAGCATTATAATACCTGACTTCAAAACATATTATAAAACTATAGAAACAGAACAGCATAGTATGGACCAATAAATAAATAAATAACCTAGACATATGGAACAATGTAACAGAATAAAGAATTCTGATTTTTGGCAACCACAGTATGAACATCCTCTAGGGAAAGAAAGTCTCCTTCATCTATGGTGCTGGAAAATTGAGCACCCAGGGGCTGGTGAGATGGCTCAGTGGTCTAAAGCACCTACTTAGAACAAGCTTAGCAAAGCAGAGGGCCCGCGGTTCAATCCCCCAGCACCACATGCCAGCCTGCCCCATCCCCTGGTGGGCTGAGCTGGCCACACACACACACACACACACACACACACACATACATAAATAAATAAATATTTTTTTAAAAAATGAGCACCCACATGCAGAAAAAAGAACTAGTTATCTCTTTGTCATCTTACATAAAAATCCACCAAAAGTGGAACAAAGAAAGTACAGGCATTAGGGCTGGGGAGATAGCTCAGTGGAATAAGTGCATGCCTGGCAACCACAAGATCCTGAGATCAATCCCTGGTACCACCTTAAAAAAATAATAATAATAAAAAGAAAAAGAAAAAACAGGTGCAAAACTATGAAAATAGTATAAGTAAACAGATAATGATTCAGGACATCAGAATGGAGAGAGAGAGAGAGAGAGAGAGAGAGAGAGAGAGAGAGAGAGAGAGATGCTGGGTATTCAATCCAGGAGCCCACACATACTAAGTAAGAACTTCCCAGACCTTTGTGATTGATTTACTGATTGACTTAAGGACGGATTTATTGATTGATTGATCGATGAGACAGGGTCTTACTAAGTTGCCCAGGACAGCTTTGAACTTGTGATCACCCTCCCTCAACCTCTCAAGTAGCTGGAATTCCAGGTGTGCACCACCATGACTAACTATCTTATATGACACCAAATCACAGACAACAAAAGCAAGAATTTACAAATGGGATTATTTCAATTTGAAAAGCTCTCTATAGCAAAGGAAGCAATGAACAGAATAAAAGAAAGACAACTTATAGAGCAGAAACAATATTTGCAAACTATTAATCATACATAGGATTAATTTCCAGGACATCTAAGGAACTCAAACAACTCAACAGCCAAAAGCAAACCAACAAAAACTGAAACCAAAAGAAAAATCCACTCAAATACTCTACACATAGCATTCCTCAAAAGAGGGTATAGACTTATCTGACAAGTACATAAATAAAATGCTCAACATTACTAATCATCAGGGAAATGCAAAACAATATCACAATGAGCTGGCTGCGGTGTTGCGCGCCCATAATCCCAGCTGTTCAGTAGATGGAGGTACAAGAATTACAAGTTCGAGGCCAGCCAGGGCAACTTAAGTTCTGTCTCAAAATGAAATTTAAAAGGGGCTGCAGATATAGTTCAGTGATATAATTTATCTAGCATCCATAGACAGTGAGGGAGGATAGAAGAAACACAGATAGGTAGAAAGGACACAAGGAAATTGTAATTCTAAGAAAGCTGCCCTTTCCAGACACAAACGGTATTGCCCAAGGTTACAATGCCCTTCCCCCATTCCCATCCCCACCCCCTTCCTATGTTTTCCTTCTGGCCTCTTTACTCCTAAATCTCTAGCATCTCTAAAGGCTTAAGATAAAACTAGCCCATAAATTTGGCCTGTATTTTTCCTCTGCTACTATAAGCCATAAATTTCAAAGAGTTCCACTCTCAAAACATGCTGTTAATTGGCTATTGTAGCTCCAAACTTCAAACGCATGCAGAACGTTTGCGTTGGATGCTAGTTAATGAAGATGCATTTCGCCTTCCCCATTAATGAGCCACCTGACTGTAAGGGAACAGATGCTCAGTAAATGTTAAATAACTCAGACAATAAACATCTCAGATGATCTGTCTTGAAGACACTTCAAGGCCATTAAAATACCCCCAGCCTAAGAACATGGTGTACTCCAGTACTCCAGCACCCACGATCTTTTTGGGCTGAGCGTGTACTTTCCTCATTTGGCCTAATAAATTGTCTGAGCCTGTCGTCGATGAGTCCCGAAGTGCTTCTCTACAACGAAGAGGCCAGAAACTCCCCAGGCAAGGTGAAGCCTCCATCGCCTCTTCAGCCCCAAGACTAATTATGGTTTGTATCAGGAATGCAAGATTAGTTCATTCATAAGAAATCCAGAGTGTAATCTGTCATATTTATAAGTATCAAAGAAAAAATGAGATAATCATCTTTCTAAATATGAAAAGACATCTAACAAATGTAACATATTTTCTCACAAAATAATCAAATATTACTTTATAGATACTCTCTTATCATGAAATACGTATGTGTTGGATCAATGTTTATCTTATTTAACAAGAAATGGGTAGAAGCTTGCTCACAGGAGTTAGAAACAATCCAATTCTGTTTGTAGATCACCAGTCATATTTAGAAGTGTTAGCCACTGCAAATGCATCAGAGACAGGGGTCAAAAGTATAAGGATTAAAAGACAAGGGATAAAACTCTTTGTCCAATAATGATAGCCAATATCCACCTGTAGTTATTAAATTTAATTTTAGATTCAAGAATATTTAGGGCCGACCAGATAGCTCAGCTGATTAAAGCACCTCCTTAGGCAGATGTAGGGGCTGTGGGTTCGATTCCTGGCCTGCTGTGTCAGTCCTGCCCCCCTGGGCATGCTGAGACAGCGATTGAGATGGGGCCTGGTGGAGCCTGCCTATAATCTCAGAACTTGTGAGGCTGAAAAACAGAAAGGATCACTACAAATCCAATCTGTGTAATGAGATCCTGTAGACCCTGTGCTAAATACATTTTTAAAAAAGAATATTTATTTATTTTTACTTTTTATGCATTTGATATAGGGTCTCACTGTGCAGCTCAGATTCATAGTGATCCTCCTGTTCTCAGCCTCCCCAGTGCTGGGACCACAGGCGTGCACTACCATGTCCAGTCTCTGTGGCTTGCTCAGCATGCCCCAGGGCAGGACTGGCATGGCTTGTGGTGCCGGGAATCTAACACTGGTCCCTGCGCTTGCCTACACAGGTGGTTAGTCCACCGAGCTATCTCACCAGCTGTAGATTCAAGAATATCTAAAAGTTAGTGCCTCAGATGCGCTAGCCATGTAGCCAGTTTCTGCAGGTGTATTTAAGCAGGTACTATCATATAAGAAAGTGCAAATATGGAACATTTCTTCATATAGAAACGTCTGTTGGATAATGCTATTTATTGGTGACATACGTAACTTGAAAACCCTCCATGATGAGTAAAACATTGTTAAGAATTTTTTTTAAAAAAAATTTTAGGGTAGGGTCTACAGGGTGTTCAGAGTCACACTACTAGATCAGACTCACAGTGATCCACCTGTTTACAGTCTCCCAAGAGCTGGGATTACAGGTGTGTGCCACTAAGCCCAGTCTCAAATGCTGTCTCAGCACCTTGAAGCCACAGCCCCTGTGCCTGTTTGCAGATGTTTTAATCCACTGAGTTATTTGGCTAGCCCAAGAAAAATTTAATAAAATGTAAAAAAACGAAAACATAAAAGAATAAGTCAACAGTTTTCATACATGGTCGACCAAATATCCAAAGTTAACAAGAGAAAAAGGATATTCTTGGAAGATAAAGAGGTAAATCTGAATAAATATAAATGTTTATGTTTTTGTATAATAAGCTGCAACATCATGAAGGACTTGTCCCTTCATTGTTGCGTAAAAATGTAATCTTAATAAAAGAATTATCATTTTCTAAGTTATAAAATGCATTTGGGAGAATCACACAAGAAAGTAAAGTAGAGCAGTAAGGTAGATATCATTGCTAGATATTAAAATACACACCAAATGGGGCCGGGGAGATGGCTCAGTGGAATAAGCGCTTCCCTGGCAAGCACAAGAGCCTGAGTTCAATCCCCGGTTCCACCAAAAAAAAAAAAATACACACCAAAGCAAGAACTCTCAACTGGGTGTTCTTTCACTGCTCGCAGGACCTTCGGCAGCGGTTGGAAACATTTTTCACTGTCACTTCCAGAAGTAGGGTAGATGTGGGGACCACGGTTGAAACCTTGGGGGCAGAGATCCACACACTGGGCAAAACATCCTCAGTAGCCCTCAAAGACAAGAAAGGATCGGATGGATGCAAACTGCCTACAGATGCCGAACACTCAGGCCCTAAAGCTTCTCTGTATCATGGTATGGGTGCATGAATGGACAAGACAGTGGGACAGAATAGAAAACCCAGACTTAAGTCTGCTGCATCTTCAATGTAGTATTCAATAGAAGAAGGCACTTTGCAAAGTAGAGGCAGAAAGAACCTTTGCAACTATGGAATACGGGGATATTAAGTAGAGCCATTCTTTAGGAGAAATTTCTTAGACCATACATCAGGATAAATTAAAAAATAGCTCCAATGTTTAATGCAAAAACATTCAGCTTGCATAAACATAAAATACATTAAAAAATTATATGCAATGCATGCAGACTATTTTGTAAGTTCTTATGCATAATAATCACAATTCACTTCAAGAAATAAAAGATCGCATGCAGGCATGGTGGTGCACACCTAGAAACACAGCACTCGGGAGCCTGAGGCAAGAGAGTCACTGTGAATTCATGGCCGTCCTGGACTACATAGAGACAAGCCTGTCTCAAAAGTATCCAAAAAGCCTCGCAAGATAGCTCAGTGGACTTAGCACCTGCTTTGGCAAGCACAGCGACCAGGATTTGGTCTTGTATGCTTCGCCAGTCCTGTTCCCCACACGCGCAGAGCCGGTGAAGGAGTCAGGGCGTGGTGGCGCACACCTGTAATCCCAGCATCGGGGAGGCTGAAAACAGGAGGATCGCTACAAGTTTGAGCTGCGTAGTGAGACTCTGCACCAAATACATAAATAGGAAAAAAAAAAAAGCAACCAAAGAAAAATTGCTATCTTTATAGAAGCTATTCCCCTATGGTTTCTTTCTGACATTTAGCTTTACGCATTGTGCTGCTATAAGTATTGGTATGCGTTTGCCACTGTAATATGATGTTTTTCCTCTTTGATGAAGATGCCTACAAGGAGAGTAACTGGGTCCAATGGAATTTCTATTGTTCTTTTTTGAGGACGCTCCATGTTGATTTCCATAGTGTTCACATCATTTTACATTCCCGGAAACAATGTCAAAGGATTCCTTTTTCTCAGAAGTCTCACCATTATTTGTTCTATTTCATTTCTTCCCGATAGGCATTCTTTCTGGGGTAACATAAAACCTCAGAGTTGTTTTAATTGCTAATGACCAGAGGTGTTAAGCATTTTTTCAAGCATTTCTTAGACATTGCTGTTTCTACACTTGAGGACTGTCTTTCATTTCAGATGCCCATATGTTATTAGGTCATATCTGAGGATTCCCTTGTAATATACATTCTAGATATTAGTTATCTTTATGAGATATGGCTGGCAAAATTTTTCCCCATTCTACAGATTGTCTCTTTGCTCTTAATTGGGTCTTTCGCTGTGCAGATGCTATTTAACTTGATATGTTCCCATTATCGTATCAAATTGATATGATAATTGATTGTTGGTATTATTTCTTGTGAAACTGGGGCTCTGTTCAGAAATTCCTTGCTTGTAACTCTGCCTTCAAGAGTGATACCTATTTTATCTTCCAGCAGATTGTTCCTGTTTTAACATGTATATCTTTGATCCACTTTTATTTTAGTACATGGTGAGAGATGCGGGTCTATATTCAACCTTCCACATACGCATCGCCAGTTTGCCCAGTGCCGTTTGTTAAAGGGACTGTGTTCCCTCCAGCACAAGTTTCAGGCCCCTTTTGCAAAGATCAGATAGCTGAATGTGTCTGGATCTTCTGTTCTCTATCTTCTAGCCTGTACTATTAATCCACTTGTCTAGCGTTTGTTGCCAATAACATGCTGGGGTTTTTTTTTAATCACTGTAGTTTTGTAGAATAATTTGAAATCCAGAATTCTGATGCCTCTTACTTTGATCTTGTTTCCAAGGATTTTTTAAAAATTTTTTTATGTTTTTTTTCAAAATTTTATTGATAAACAGATAGCAATGAGACAGTTTCAAATCAAATCGGAAGTACAGTTTCAACAAACAACACACTGGGCTGGGGAGATGGCTCAGTGGTCTAAAGCACCTACTTGGAACAAGCTTAGCAAAGCATAGGGACCACGGTTTAATCCCCAGCACCACATGCCAGCCAGCCCCACCCCCTCGTGGGCTGAGCTGGCCCCATGCACGCACACACACACACACACACACACACACACACTAAATAAATAAATGTAAAAAAAAATTAAAAAAAATTTAAAAAAAACAAACAACACACTGCATATATTCTTCTTAGTGGTTAATTGCTGTACAAGATGCGGACTTGAGATCCTATTTACAAACACCATTAGAACAAATCATTCTATTCATTAAGAGAACGCAACTATATATCTATCCCAACCACTTTGAATACACAGATACAAAATGGACATTCATCTGTATCCCCTTTTTTGTTTAGTTTCCGTCATTTGAATATTATAGGTATGTAAACTCAGCAAAATATTCTAAAACAGTCCAGTAGCCCACAATAGCATTGGGTCTTCTGTTTAACTGGCAATGTCAGAAATTATTGACCTGAGTCCCCCACAGCTCAACATAACAGCATGGCTTTACTTCCTATATTTCGTCTTCATACTTTTCTACTGGATGGTTAAGACCAAGGTAAAGCAGGACCTGTGCAACAAGAGTTGTAGCTTTTTGGTCTGAGAAGGTCAGTGAAATCCCCTCAGGATTTATTCCAAGGATTTTTTTTTTTAAAAAGTCTTTTGTTTATTTACTTATTTGGTACAGGGTCTTGCTATTCAGCTCAGACTCAAAGTGATCCTCCTGTCTCAGCCTCCCCAGCACTGGTAGTACAGGCATACTCCACCATGTCTCTTCACTTTTTATTGGTTCCTTTGCTATGCAGAAGCTGACTCAATATGAGACCATTTGTTGATTCTTGGTATTATTTCTTGTGAAACTGGGCTCTCTTCAGAAATGTTTTTCTTATGACTCTGTCTTCAATAGTTATACCTATCTTATATTTTAGAACACTGTTTCTGTTTTAACATTAATTTTAGTGGCCAGCATGGTGCACCTAGGATTATGGGGTCCCGGGGTTCTGGGGCCTACACAACATGTGGTACTGGGCACTGAACCTGAATCCTTGTGCTTGCCCTGCAGGTGCTTAGACCACTGAGCTATCCCCCATCCCTCCTTGTCTAGAATTATTTATGCTATTCTAAGTGTCTTCTGGCTCCAAATGAGTTGTTAGATTGTTTTCTCTAGTTCCATGAGGATTGCATTGGTATTTTGATTGGGATTATATGAATCCATGTATCAGTTTTAAAAGTATGGTCATTTTGATTGTATTTGTTCAACCCATCCAAGATATCAGTGGATATATTTCCATTTTATAATATTATCATTAATCTCCTTTCTCAGAATAGTGTAGTTTTCATTTTACATATCTTTCACATCCTTGTTCAGATTAATTCTTAAGTGTTTAATTTTTCTTGAAGCTTTGTGAATAGTACTACGTCCCAAATTTCTTTCTTGAGGAGTTTGTCATTGGTAAACAGGAATGCTGTTGATTTTTGTGTGTTGACTTTGCACCTTGCTGTTCTTCTAAATTTGGTTGTTAATCCTGGGAGTCTTCTGGTGGACTTATTTGTGTCTTCTGCATAGAAGATCGTGTCATCTGCAAATAATGGTAATTTGACATCTCCCTTTCCTATACGTGTCCCTTTTATTTCTTTCTCTTGCCTGATTGCTATTGCTAGTATTTTAGGAACTATATTGAATTGGCATGGTGGTAGCATGCTTCCTTATCTTTTGTTTTGTTTTGTTTTGTTTTGTTTTGTTTTGTTTTGTTTTGTTTTGCTGGCTCAGCCCACCCTGAAGGCTGGGCTGGCGCAGCATGTGGTGCTGGGAATGGAGCCATAGTCCTCTGCACCTGCCTAAGCTTGCCTAAGCAGATGCTTTAGCCCACTGAGCTATCGCTCTGGCTACATGCTTTCTTATCTTGCTCCTGATTTTAAAGGGAAAGATTTCAGCTTTGGCCTCTCCCCACTTAACATAATGTCAAACACTGGTTTGTCATAAGTGGTTTTTACCAGATTGAAATAAAATACTTCTAAACCTATTTTCTTCAGTAGTTTTATCATGAATGGATGTTGCACTTTGTCAAAGGCCTTTTGTGCATCTATGGAGGTGGTTGTGTGATTTTTGTCCTTCTCTTTTGGGATATGTTACATTTATTGATTTATTAGCATATGTTTCACCATCCATGCATCCCTGAGGAGAATCCTAGTTGGTCATGATTTATAATATTTTTGATGATTTCCTGCATTCTATTTGCTCCTAACTTGGAGAGGATTTTTGTGTCTGTGTTCATTGACAAGACTGGTTCTCTTACTTGGCTATGTTATTCTCTGTTTTGGAAGGAGGGTAACACTAAATTCCCTAGTACTCTTTCCCTTTTAATTTTGTGGGGTAAGCCCAGTCTGGCTTGCGGGACTGCAGTTTGATCCCAAGCTCCACAAGGCACATCACACCTGCAATTAAGGCAGCCTAAGCCAGGCCAAAAATTAAAAAAAAAATCCTTCATCTCCGGACCTGCCCTGTGGGCCCTGCCCCCGGGGAACACTGAGACGGCGATTGAGATTGGGCATGGTGGCGCGTGTCTATAATACCAGCACTTGGGAGGCTGTAAACAGGAGAATTACTATGAGTCTGATCTAGTAGTGAGACCCTGACCACTCTGTAGGCCCTCTCCTAAAATACAGAAAAATAAATAAATAAGTAAAAATTAAAAATTCTGAATAACCTAATATTAGTTAATGAGATGGAAACTATAATTTAAAACTTACCAACATAGAAAAGCTCAAGTCCTGATAGATTTACTGCTGAATTTTACAAGAAACTTATAGAGGATTTAAAGCCAATACTCTTTTAACTCTTTAATGAAATTGAAAGGCAGCAATACTCCCTAACTCTTTCCTGGAGGCAAGTGTTACCCTGATATCAAAACCAGAAAGAGACACAACCAAAAGGGAAATAAAGGCTGATAGCCATAATGAGCTTCGATGCAAAAATTCAAAATAAGATATGAGCAAACAATGCAGCAAGTCATCAAGAAGATTATATATCATGATCAAGTGGGATTCAGTCCAGGAATGCAGGGACAGTTTGATATACACAAATTAATACTTACAATACACCATATCAATAAAGCCAAATGGAAAAATCACATGATCATCTCAATAGATGCAGTAAAAGCTTCTGACAAAGTCCAACACTCATTCATGATAAAAATCCTATTGAATGGGCTGATGAGATGGCTCAGTGGTCTAAAGCACCTACTTAGAACAAGCTTAGCAAAGCACAGAGACTGTGGTTCAATCCCCCAGCACTACATGCCAGCCAGCGCCGCCCCCTGGTGGGCTGAGCTGGCCACACACACACACACACACACACACATAAATAAATAAAAATTTTTTAAAAATCCTATTGAAAACCTGAATAGCTGGTCTTTACATTAATGTGATAAAAAAGAAATCTGTGACAAACCAACAGCCAGTATCGTACTAGATGAGCAAAACCTTAAAACCTTCTCTCTAAAATCAGGAACAAGACAAGGAAGTCCACTATCACCACTCCTATTCGATATAGTTCTGGAAGCATTCACCAGAGCAATGACACAAGAGAGAGGAATAAAAGGAATAATGATACAAAGGGAAGAAATGAAATTACCGTTATTCACAGATGACATGATACTCTACAAAGAAGAACCCAAAAACTCCACCAAAAGACTTGTAGACTTAATACCCAAATTCAGTAGCATAGCTGGATACAAAGTCAACACTCAGAAATGAATAGCATTTGTATACACAAACAACAAATTCACCAAGAGAAATGAAGGAAACCGCACACTTTACAATAACATTAAGAAAGAAATGCTTAGAAATCAATATAGCAAAGGAAAAAAGTTCTGTACAGTAAAAATTATAGTAGTCAGAAAAAAGGGATGGAAGATTTCAGCATATGGAAAGATATTCTTTGTTCATGGATAGGAAGAACCAACATTGTGAAAATGGCCACACTGAGGATCAAAGAGCAGATTAGAAGATGCAGACACAATTATAAACACATTCAGCAGTTTTATCTTTGACAAAAGGACCAAGCTTGTTCACTGGATCACTGGAAGACAGATAGCCTCTTTAATAAGTGGTGCTGGGAAAATTAGCTTTCCACATGCTGAAGTCTAAAACGATACCCATGTTTGTTATCATGCACTAAATTAATATCAAAATGGATCAAAATCTATGTAATAAAACAGGAAAACTGAATATATTGGAAGAGAAAGTAAGAGAAATAAAGTAAATCTTGAAGATTATAAGTGTAGGAAGAGACTTCATGGACAAAACTCAGTTGCTTGGGAAGCACTCCAAAGAATGGACAACTGGGATCACATCTTATTCAAAAGCTTCTGTACGTTAAAAGAAATCACCAACAGAGTGAAAAGATAAGCCACAGAATGTGAAAAAAATTTTAAACAATAGTCCCTCAGGCAAAGTACTTATATCTAGAGCATATAAACAATTAAAAATATCAGATGCCCCATATTAAAAGACCCAAACCAAAAGTGGGTGTCTGAGATGAATACACACTTCTCAAATGAAGAAATACAGGTAGCAAACAAATATATTTTAAAACATTCAACATCTCTGGTCATTTGAGAAATGCAAATTAAAACAACACTGAGATTCTATCTCACTCCAGAAGGAATGGCTAGTATAAGAAATTCATAGCAAATGCTGGAGGGGCTATGGTGAAAGGAGCCCTTTCCACTGTTGGTACAAGTGCAGACTTGTGCAACCACTGTAGACATCAGTGTGGAAATTCCCAAAAAATCTAGACACTAGAGGTTCCATGCAGCCCATATAGTCCCCTTCTGGGTATCTTAATTTTTAATAGCTCAATCTTGGAAACAACATTGAGGGATAGCCAAATGGCTATCAACTGAGGGATTGATTAAAAAGATGTGGGTTTTTTATGCAATGGAGTACTGATCAACTATAAAGAAGGATAAGCTTGAGATTGTTATGGGTAAATGGCTGCAACTTTAGACCATACTCTAAGTGAAATAAATCACTCTTGCATGCATAAACGTCATGTTGTCTCCCTTGTATAAGAAGCTGAAAGAGTAAATAAGATTCAGAACGCAGAATAGACATCAGGAATAGGGAAGAAACTTTCAAACTTTCAACAGAAAAGAAATCTGGGATAGGCAAAAGGAAAAAAGAAGGAAAGGATAAGGAAAAGGAAATAAGGAAAAAAAATATATATATATCATAGTTAAGATAGCTATACTACTAATTTCTATTAATTCATTAAAATATTCATGATTCTATTGCTTGATCAACTTTTCATGCCTGTCTCTTATAATCTGAGCAACTACTTTGAAGATTACAATAAGCAATGTACTAGCCATGCTTTCTATCTTATTCTTAAATTTTATATCACTGTTTTTATTGTTTTTCTCCTTAAAATAAAAAAGGTATAATTTCATTATTGACTTTTGCTTATCTATTCTTCTAAATAAGGCCATGAAATGGAAGTTCAACTGGGAGGAGTTGGAAAATATATTCATGGAGGCAAAAATGTCTTTGAAGTTCTGACATAAAGATTTATTAATTTTTTTGAGATAGAAAGTATATAAAAATTCAAACCACCAGCAAGTAACAAATATTATCATTTCACGTTTGTCTTATTTTATTATGTATTAATTAAAGATGCTCTTCATAAAGTAATTTAGAAAAGGAAGAAATATAAATATCTGAATAATTTATGCCCTTATGTTGTCAGTGTTACACATTATTCTAGACACTACTCACATACATGTGGAATTTTTGTAGGTATGTAGATACTGCGAAAGATTGGATATGGAAACAGAAAATGTTTGAGTAAAAATGATCAATATACACATTAAAATGTCAGCTTTTCTTGAATTTGGTATAAGAAGAAAAGGAAGTGAAATTGAAAGAATTGTTGAATTTCATATGTGTCTTGGCCATAGAAAAACTCATTTCCAAAAATATGTGTCTACAAGGTTAGTTTAGTTTCCTTGACACCAACTGCACAGGTGTGAAGAAAAGTTTGCTATCATTGAGCTGCCAGGTGTTTTGCTTGCTTATTGGCTGGCTGGCTGGATTTCCTGAGGATTTGTTTGATTTTTGCCGTGCTGGCAGGAAAGCTGGGACTCAAATGCACTAGGCAATTCTGTTTTAAAACATGAAGGATCCTAATGTTAGCACTTAGAGGGTATCTTTTGTGCAGAATTACAATATTAATCCTATCACCTTTCCCATTGATTTATATCAATTTTTTTTTGTCATTGTGTTTGTTAATCTGCATGCATTTCCTTGACAGTGACTTTTCTAGCTGTGTTGCTCTTCACTCGGATGCAGTCAAAGTTAACTCCACACTTTCACTTCTTGCTTTTCGTTCCTGAATTCTTCTTTGAAACACATGTTTTGTTTCAGGCATTCAAAATGGCTGACAGGTGCTAACTCCCTAAGCAATATCATGTTCGGGGAAGGTGACGTCATAGATTGAATGACATTGCAACTGCAATATAATTTTCCCAGCAACACCTTTTCATAAGGACCTTGCAGACTTGCAAACTTCAATAACCCTGGCGACCACCTAGACCCTTGTTAAAATGTAGGCTCCATAAGGCCAGCGGTATAGCTCAGCAGACCAAGCACTTGCTTAGGCAGGCACAGGCGCCAGTATTCATCCCTGGCACCGAATGCCATTCCAGCCCCATCCCCGGGCACACGGAGCCGACAACGGAGTGTGGGCATGGCAGTGCACACCTGTAATCCCAGCACTAGGGAGGCACAAATCAGGAGGATCACTAGGAGTCTGAGCTGCGTAGTGAGAATATATATATATATATATATATATATATATATAATTTCAGTAAGTCTGATACTATGCCTGAGATTCTGTATTTCTAGGAGGTTCCGAGTCATACCAATGCTTTCTTTCAGTAACCAACAAAGTCCACATTGAATAACATATTCATAAGCTTAGCTTCGCTATCTTTTAACATATTCATAAGCTCAGCTTCACTATCTTTTGACTCCAAAAGTTGATGTAGTATAAAGAAGACTAGAGACTGGAGATACAGCTTGGTGGTAGGGTATTTGCCTAGCATGTGTGCAGACCCTGAGTTTGGTCTCCAGAGCCACAAAAAATACTGTTTTTTAATTTTTAACATCAGGTTTATTTTCTCCCTCTTAATGGCAATTTGCTTTTTCTGCCCGGATGTCTGGTCTGGAGAACTATTCTATCATTGAATTCTATAACCACACTGGATTTGAGCATTAGCTACTAAGACTTTACTAGGGAGAAAAAAAGTATGTTATTTTAAATTTAGAGGATGAGTTTTTTTTTCTCTAAAGATTGTCCTTTAGAATTATATTTTAAAGACAACCTTTGTATAATCAAATAAAGTCCCTGTTTCATGGAAAGAAATTATTTTGGTTGAATCATATTGATCTCTGTAAATAATTCATTTTTCAATAGAATCTATGCTGTTTATCGCTACTTCTACTTTTTAAAATTGAGCCCTTCAAACTGGTCAAGCAATGGCCGTGACTCATCCACAGGCCTGACGCTGACAAAGGATCCACAAACTGAGGTACAGGATTTCAGGTTAAATCCTGAGGGGACTTGACTGACCTTATCAGATACAGAAGTTATATTTCTTGTTACATAGGTCTTGCTCTTTCTTGGTCGTAACCATCCAGCAGAAAAGTAGGAAAATGAAGTATAAAAAGTAAAGCTATATTAATATGATGAGCTGTAAAATGCTCAAGTCAACAACTTCGAACATTGTCAGTCTTATGGAAAACCCACTACTATTATGGACTATTGGACTATATTGGGATGTTTTGCTGAATTCATGCACCTACAATATTTCAATGACAATGGAATGTACTTCTCTGACAAAACTAACCAAAAAAGGGGGACACATATGAACAACCATTTTGGATCTGTACACTCAAAATAGTCAGGATAGATACACAGCTCCATTCTCTTAATTCAATGAGTAGAGAGGTTTGTTCTCATAGTGTTTGAGACAGGATATCAGGTCTGCATCTTTTACAGTGAACAACCACTAAGACAACAATATGCAATGTATTAATTATTGAAAATGTACTAGTAATCGGTTGTGAAACTGTCTCATGGCTATTTGTTTCTCAATAAAAATATTAATAAATAAAATAAAATAAAATAAACTTGAGCTTTGTCAGGGCCAGCCAGATAGCGAAGTGGAATAAAGCGCCTGCTTAGGCAGAGTGCAGCGAGCAGTATTCAATCCCTGGCGTGCCGTGCCAGCCCCGCCCCTGGAGCGCAATGAGAGGGCAACTCAGATGTGTGGTCTTGGGAGCCTGAAAACAGACTCCTCCGAGTCTGATCCTGTGTAGTGAGACCCTGTAGGCCCTGTACTAAATACATAAAAATAAATAAATAAATAAAATCGAGGGCTGTGATTACATTGTTTTGAACCTTAGGATATTTCTCCTTCGGTGAGCCCCTTCACTGTTTAATCTTTTGTTTCCGGCTGTTTTGAGGTCAAGCTGGTCTTGAACTTGCAGTTCTCCTGTCTTTACTTTCTGCACTGCTGAGGTTACAAAATGGGCTGCCACACCAGTTTCTGTTCTTTGGCTGTGCTTTCTTGTAAGGTAGCTTTTCGTCTCTGATGTGACCGTCCCGCGTCTTCCCCCTCCTCCCTGGTACCTGTGCACTTACCAGGCAGCTGCCTCTGGTAAGAGCTGAGTGGCTCTACTTGGACCTGTGGTTGCTCTGACCCAGGGCTTGTGGCTGTTTGACTCTTTTGCACAGCGCGTGATACCCATTTATGCACCTTTTATCTCCTTCCCTGTATCCTTTCCCCTGACTCAGAGTGTGGCCCTGTAGTCTTTGTATCCCTGAAGAGAGTGAGGCTCTTATTCATTTATTTATCTCTCACCCTTTACTTATACTCTTCAAAGAGAAAAAAGTCAGGGACTGGGGAGATGGCTCAGGGGAATAAGGGCTTCCCTGGCAAGCACAAGGGCCTCAATTCAAACCCTGGTTCCGCCAGAAAAAAAAAAAAAAAAGGAAGAAGAAGAAAGAAAGAAAGAAAAAGGAAAAAGTCAACAAACCAATGCAGGTTGTCTCCTGATTTAGGGGAAGTTTTTTTGTTTGTTTGTTTGTTTTGTTTTGTTTTTCCAGCCCCACATTCAACAGCAAAAGGGTGGACTGGGGAAGTGGTAGAGCTAGACATAGATTTCTATTTGCCTGCAAACTAGCTTTTACCTCCTCATGGATGTCTTCACTATTTGGTTGCAGTTGCTGATGTGTCCCTGTTTCTTCTCCTATTGATCCCCTTAAAATTTAAGTCAGGTCAGATCACCCTATTATGTAAAAATCAGTGACTCCCTAACTTTTAGGGAATGAAAACTAAAGGCCTCGTCTGGCTCCTGGGCCTGTGAGGATTTCTCTTCATCCTCTCCCTTTACTTCCTGACCTTGTCCATTTATCTGGCTGTGCTCCTTCTGCCAAGGCCAGGTCCTTGTTATTCACCAAACATCAGTGTTTACTTTCCACAAGGCCTCAGACCTGGAACATTCTTTCTTCCCCACCCCCTCCCCCATGTGCCTGGCTCTTTCTCCTTTTTTAAGATCTTCCCTTAAATATCATCACAAGTGACCTTTTACCAAGCCACTTAAAACTGCAGACTTCCAACCTTACCTGAACAGCTTTTCTTTCTCGCTATAGCATCTGGCATTTTCTAATGCATCCTATCATTTCCTGAAATGAAATATTGCTCCTCGCATTTCCTGTCTCCCTCTCCTCTTCTGCTCCTCAATCCATCCACGAGGGCGAAAGATTTTCTGGCTATGACCAGGCGAATGGTACTAAATAAATGTGGCTTGAATTTAGTTATTTGTGGATTCATTTATTTTTCTTAACCTGATAGGCAGGAAACAATTTCTTTGCAGACATTGTTATTGCTACTTCTGCCCTTAATTTTCTAAACAACCTATCGTTTAGGTTTGATGAATGCAATCTTGTCTTTAGGAAACCTGTTCTCTGTGCCATAAGCTCATAATCAGGGATGCTTTCTTTTAGCCAAGTTATATCTTGAACGCTAGCCAACTTAGATTCCTTTGTTCAGTGGGTAGTAAAGAAGCGCATTCATTGCTCTGCGTTTCAAGGACTGTTTATTTTGATAGTAAGACAGACTAGGAGATTAAAAAAATTAAAGCAATTGGAAATTCATTTTCACCCTCTCACTTTCATTTTTTTTTTGAACTGCTGGAGATCAAACCCAGGGCCTTGTGCATACTGAGCACACACTTAACCCCTGGGATATGCCTGTAGCCCCTGGGTTTCTTATATCAACTCTCTCACTTGCCTTTTCTCCTTGTGTTTCCCCCATAGTGATGAAAGTCATACTATTAATTAATCTTCAACAAGAGAGCCATTTCTGTAAGTGGCAGAAATGTAAGAAGTGAATCCCAGTTGTCTTCAAGTTCCATGGTTTGGTTTATGCCAGATTTATTTTTTTAATTTCATTTCATTTCATTTCATTTCATTTCATTTCATTTCATTTCATTTCATTTCATTTCATTTTTGTGGAACCGGGGATTGAACTCAGGCCCTTGCGCTTGCCAGACAAATGCATAGTCTACTGAGCCATCTCCCCAGCCCCTATGTATTTCACTTTTTAAAGTAAATAAAAAGTAGCAATAAGAAAATTAGAAATGATATAGGATTTCACTAAACGAAATTACAGGAGTTCAACAATGGTTGTTGTATTGCATCTTGTCATCTTCAAATTAGTTATTTAGACTCTCAAATATAAGCATGCAAAACTGGTCAAAAAATTTAAGTATTAACTATTCCTTTCAGTGGACCAGTAGAAATCAGCAGTAGAATTAGTCAAGCTATCTTGTGTATACATATACATTTTTCCCCTTCCTTCTTTCTTCCTTTTCTCCTTTCCCTTGTTCCAGTAGTTCCTTCCCCTCGTGCAGTTCTTTTCCTTTCACAGCATCCATTGTACCTTTCAGATTTTATTTACTCTTACTTGGAGGGGCTGTGGGGGAAAAGGAGCCCTTCTCCACTGTTGGTAGAAGTGTAGACCGCTACAACCACTGTAGAAATCGGTATGGAGATTCCCAAAAGACTAGGGTTAGTCCCACTCAACCCAGCAAGTTCCCCTTCTGAGTATTTTTCTAGAAGAACTAAAACCATGCCTCTGCAATATATGCAGGGTATCTTGATTTTTACTAGTCCCTTTTGGATGTTTTTAGCACAAAATCATTTTTAAATGTTTTAAGTGAGATTTTAATATTTTAGCATTTATGCCATAATATATGTAGTTTAATGATCCATAAGATCTTGTCAAGTGTAATGTAATCTTTAAACCATTCAAGCAACTTTTTCAGCTTTTAAAAAATTCTAACTCGGGCTGGAGAGATGGCTCAGTGATCTAAAGCACCTACTTGGAACAAGCTTGGCAATGCACAGGGACCACAGTTCGATCCCCCAGCACCACAAGCCAGCCAGCCCCGCCCCCTGGTGGGCTGAGCTGGCCACACACACACATGCACACACACACACAAATAAATAAATGTTAAAAAAAATGGAAAAAAAAATTCTAACTCATAAGGTGCACAGACATTTGATAACTAAAATAAAAACTCTTTTGGTAATGAATTAAATGTGAATAACAGTTATTACCTGTGTTTCAGGCATTGTGCCACATGCTTAATATATAAGATGTAATGGTATCTTCAAAGTATCAGGCATCTATTGATCTATTGATTTAGTTAGATTAAAGAACTATTTTTTCAGTGAACCTAGACCCTCCCCCTGCTAAGCAAGCACTTATCACTGAGTTACACCCTTAGACTAAGGATAATTTTGGAAATACTAAAATTAAAGCTCTCTATACAAATACAAAATGATCTCCAAGATCTTATAAATTATTACTTTATAAGGAAACCAACAAGATGTTATAACCGATTCAAGTTTGGATTCAGAGAACTCTGCGTGTATAGGCAATTAGGAATGTTCAAATGAATATAAAGCAGATTGCTAGTGAAAGGTAGCGATCAACTGCATCTCTCTTGGCATGAAATGCATCTCCACAGCCAGGAGTCACTTGTGTTACTCCCATTGTTTTATCTTATGGAATTATAAAGTAGCTCAATGGCAAGAAGTTTGGTGTAGACGAGACTCTGAGTGCTCTCTCTACATTCCCAACATTTTCACTGTTGTTCCAACAATTTGAATTTTAGGGTCTGGGGGTATAGCTCGGTGTTCTAAGAGGCTGCCTGGCAAACATAGAGACCTGGTTCAATCCCACGTACTGTATGCTGTGCCGGACCAAGAAACCTAGGGCAAGCCATGCCGTCCCTGAAACAGGGCATGGTGGTACACACCTGTAATCCCAGTGCTGGGGAGGGTGAGATAGGAGGGTCACTAAGAGTCCAAGCTACTATAGCAAGACCCTGTATCAAAAAAAAAAAAAAAAAAGACAATTTGAATTTTAGAACTCAAGATAGAAAACTAAAATATTGTGTATAAAAATATAATCTTTAAGTTTCAATAAACAAAGTATAATCTTTGTTTTTCTCATGTTTGGGGTTGAACCCAGGACCTTGTGTATGTTAGGCAAAGGCTGTGTCACTAAGCTATACTCTTATCCTCAAAATTATTTGAAAATGAGTAAAAACAGAATGCTAGAACTAGACCAAATATTACAGATAAAAGTTCATGTTTTATAAATGAAAGAATCCAAGGTTAAAAATCATTTTCCCCAAATCAAAATGTGGCTGTTGGCAGGACCAAGAGAAGAACAGAGAAACTCAGAATTTCTTCTAGAGTGTTATTAAACTAAACAGCAACAAAGCATTAAAACCCATGTGATAAAATTACCCTCAAAGATTAAAATGAACCAAAGCAAACATCAGTTAGCACAACTCCCTAAACTCATAGTATAGAATAGGACCAAATAGCCAGGCTTGGTGGCACATGCTCGAGATCCTAACATTTGGGAGGCCGAGGCAGGAGGTCACTGCGAGCTTGAAACCAGCCTGGGCTGCATAGTGAATTCAAGGCCAACCTGGAATACATAGTGAAACTGTGTCAAAACAACAAAAAATGCAAAATAAAAATAGTAATAATTAAATTTTAAAGATAAACATAATGGGCTAGAACCAAAGACTCTCTTGGTATCAGCTGGCCTATTTTCTCCTATTGGGGAAAATATAAATTACAGTTGTGTAATTACACAATTACAATTTTGAAATTATGACTATGTTCTCTAACTGTAAGGTTTTGCTGAGTTGATTATTTGATTCACTATATATGCAAGGAGACGTTTTCTCAGAAGGCATATTCAGCAACTGACATCCTCTTTTTAATTAAGTCAAAGTCTTCCCTTGCCTTAAAGATACATTATCAAAGAGATTACTTGAATTACAGATGTGAAAGCCGATTTAGTAAATTAAGGATGTGCCTGATGTTTAGTTCAACAAACAACTAACCTGAGTGCCATCACTTTCAACTAAGAATTAAGTCATATTCAGATTTGCTTCATATGTAACAAATTTTTGTTCAATTTGAGTCATTTCTCTTAGCTACATAGGCTGCTGAAACACAAATCCAGGCAGTCAATAGAGCTTTATTTAGCATCTAAATGCCTTAACAAACACAAGCATTCTGGATACTCAGCTCAGCTTTCCCGGCGTGATCAGAGAGCATAACTTACTATTGCAGAAAATATTTGAAAGCTCCTCAGATAGATCAAGTTGTACCTCTCTGCTCTTTTGAGCTTATCTATGTTCCTTGTTCTATCTGAAAACCATCCACTCTCATCTTGAGAAAGCATTTTTTCTTTGATTAAAGTAGTAACTTATTACTCAGTAGTAGTTTGAAAGAAAAATTATTTAACTTGTACATGAACTAAAGGTTGATGCCTATCTGGTGAACAAGGAAAATGTACTGGAACACTCCTGTCTTTGGAAAAGAAGTTGCCTATGTTTGTGCTAAAACATGCTTGATTTGAAAAATAACTTGCCCCGGCAAAGGTATAAATTTTCCAATCACAAGGGGCTTATCTTTTCAGTTATCTCTTACACTTGGAGAAAGTAAACACTTAAGAAGGACTTCTACGAATCTTCTTATTGTCTTTGTGATTTAGATTGGCTTTCCCTCCAGGATCAAATTAAACCTTAGCTCAGTTTTATTGTTATTTTGACAACTTTGGGTCTATAGAAAAGAAAAAGCTATCATTAAAAATAGTTTTGACTCTATTAATATCAAACAAGGGCTTTCTGCCTAATACAGGCACCAGATTTTACAAAAAAAAAAAAAAAAGAGAGAGAGAAAAGTTTATTGTAAAGTTGACCAAAAAAAGGTACCAGGAGCTGGAAAAAAAAAAATCTCTAATTGACCTTCCCAGTCTGTCAGTAGCAGGGAAATTTCTAGGAAGAAAGGGGACAGAAGTTGTTTATTAACTTGGGGGGTTGGTGTTCTTTCATGCAGGCATAGATGGCCAGCATGGTTTTGCACAAGTTGTGTGTTTCTTTTTCAGGACAGTATCATGTTGTGTGTGGCGAGTTTGTAGCATGAGATATCGCAGGATCACTGACCAGATGAGTGTGAGCTGTTTGTTTCTGCACATGAAAAACCAATTTAAGACTATCTTCAGGTGGATTCTGGGGGCTTTTGCTGGATGACACACTATGCACTTTGTTACCCAAACAATTTATTTCTGGATGTGCCAGGCAGGTCTTAGCCAATTTCAATATCATTAAAATAATGTATAGTAAAATAATGCAAAGCAGACTTTGAGATTGCATTATGTAGAGTCCTACTTCGAGCTAATATAAGAGAGCTCCATGGAGGGAGTGGTCTAAACCACAGATGTTTATTCCTCACCATTCTGGAGGTCAGGAAGTCTAAGAACAGCGCACCTGCAGATTCAATGCCTGGAGGACCTGCATCCTGATTTCTGTCTACTCACTGTGCCCTCATGTAGCATATAGCAGAGAATTTGCTCTCCAGCTCCTTGTAAGGCAATGACTCCATTCCCAAGGACTTTATCATCATGGAATAACCATTCCCCAATCTCCTAATACCACCACACTGATATTACGGCTTTGACACAGAAATTTGGAAGGAGCACAAACATTCAATCTATACCTCTAACCCAAATCCAAATTATGGACAATTTTATAGCTCGGCCTTTAATGTATGTGCAGAAACTGACTTTTATCATCACGTCTACAGCCACCATGCTGGTCTAAAGCATCGTCCTCTCTCAACTTGAATTATTGCAGTAGCTCAATTTGTCTCCATGATCGTGCCATTTCTAAGACATTCTGTCCTCAACCCGGCACGCCAGAGTGGTTTTTGAGTAGAAATCAATCATCTCGTGTCTCAACAAACATTCTCCAGTGGCTCCCTTCTCTCTTTGAATAAAAGCCATAGCACTTACTCTGAAAATCTATGTTAGCCCAAGCTCCTTCCAAAGTAGAGCCTAGGGTAAAAAGTATGTGCAGGATTTATTGTTGGAAATGGTCCTGCCATACAAGGATCTTTAGAAAGCGAAGCAAAGGAAGAAAGGAAATACAGGTAGGTGCTGTGGAACTGAGCCCCACTGGAAAAATTGGATCCAGACCCCTGTGAGGAAATGCGACAAGCTGCCTGCGCACTGTGCTTTGAATATGGTTTGTGCCCTAAAGGTCTGTAAATTTGAGGCGTGGTCTTTAGGGTGATGAAGGGCAATTTAAGATATAAGGCCTAGTGGGAGGTCCTTAGATTGTTTGGACCCTGCCTTCAAAGGGAACAGAGGTCTCTGCAGTGAGTTCTTCCAAAATCAAGTGCTTATAAAAACCCAGATTGACTCTGAATATTTCTCTGGATTCCCATTTGTCAATCTCTTGCTGCTGCTGTGCTCCTTCCCCCATTAAGCCTTCACTAGAGGGGAAAGTGATGGGACCACCAGTATTGGACTTTCACCCTCCAGAAGAGCGAGCTAAAGAAAGCTCTTTGCTTTATGAGGCACTGAGTCTCAGGTATTTCATTATAGTAACTAAAAATGGATGAGTAACACCAAGTGGATGTATCCGCACACAGTTTTCCTCCAATGGATGAAAGAAGATAGTATTTGACCAATGTTTTCCTTTGCCCATAAGGACTCATGGCACACACAGGGCTGTGTGTTTGTGCAAGTGTCCCATATGACAGTGGGGAAGAAACAAGAGAGGCGCTGTCATCTGAGTAGCTGACAGCACGTGAGGTGCAGCTTGGGTGAGGTCTGATGCAAAACCTTCTCTTGACTTGGCCTCTTTAGCTGTCCGGCCTCATCTTCATTCTTTTGCTCTCAGTCCTTCCTTAGTCACTTTGCCTTGCTTGCTTTTCCCGGAATAGAACACACAGGCACCTTTTTCCAGGCCTCTTCACACTGCTGCTGGAATGCCCTCTCCTGAAACTCACTGCGCTGGCTTCCTCGCATTCTTCGGATTTTCATACCAAAGTCACCTTGTAACTCAGATGCCTTTAGTTGTCTCATTGGAAATTTAGATTCGTGCTTCCCCGGGAAGCTATACCCCTTGTCCTGTCCACTTGTTTTACTATAGCAAAAACAGCACAGGTCATTTCTGAATAAGAAACTTACTTTTAATAGTTCTGGAGGCTGAGATGGCAACAGCAAGGTGTTCGGAGATTCCTTGGTGATCTGCACCTTCAACAATGTGTTCTCAGTGCAGAAGAGGAAGGGGCGAGAGGGGTGAGCACTGTGTTCTTACACATGAAAAAGTGGGAGCGTAAAAAAGTCCTAAACGAGTCCAACCTAGCACTTTAAAAATTATTATTATTATTATTATTACTACTATTAAATTATTGATACTGGGGATTGAGCTCAGGGTCTTGTGCATTTTCTATCACTTTCGTTTGCAGTGCTGGGGATTGAACCCAGGGACTTGCGCATGCTATATAAATGCTCTACCACTGAGCTATATCCCAAGCCCCCTTTCTAAATTTTGAGGCAAAGTCTTGCTAAATTTCCCAGGCTGGCTTCAAACTTCTAATCTTCCTGCCTTAGCCTCCTCTATAGCTGGGATTACAGGTATGTGCCCCAGGACTTGTAATTGTTGATGCATTGTGTCAATTTGAGAAGTTTAGAAGTTTAACTAAGCAACTCAGTGGAGGGCCAGAGTCCTTCCCTTGTAAACATCCTCATCCTGTGCAAGGGGAAGGTAGGAGATTGTGAGTGCTCCACCCGCCCGAGGGGGTGGTAGCCTGCTTACCATATAAGGGAAGAAAAGGGGCTTTCTCTCCTCCTTCTCTGCTCTTGCTGTTTGCTGTCTTCTGCCTCCTTGAATGGTTGCCCTTCTGCCATGTACCACCCTGTTTGGAGTCAGCTGGTTATGGACTGAAACATCCACAAACTGTGAGCTAAATAAACCTTTCCTTCCTTAACTTTGGGGGCCATGTATTTTGTCTCAGCAATAAGAGAAAAGTAACTAAGACAGTATCCTTCTGCTTGCTTCCTCCTTAGCATTTAGTACAGTACTTGGTGCATAGTAAGTACTTAACAAATACCTGAATAAGTGAATTAGTAGCTTGACTTGATGCAAGAAACTTCTGGAAAACTTCACATCTCCTAATTCTACCTATGAACAGAATGGTGAGTACGCAGAGTAGGATGCAGGCCTACTGGAAGCCAGACTATTCTAAAGGCATGGATTACACTTAGAAAGCCAGTGGTCACCTTTGCCAGGTCCTGGACTTACTAACATCGATGCTTGGCAAGTAGCCTGGCGCAGCCCTGCTCAGAGAACACTTCTGTGAAGTCCTGTCACATGCAGACCACGTACGCATAGATAGACGGGTCTGCTTGGTCCTTTATCATGCTGTGCCTGTAAGCGCTGTTGTTGGTAATCTTATGTGGATCAGATGTTCCATATCATTTGAGGATCATGAATTTCCTCTCAAACCAGGGGCCACCAGTGGTAACTGCCAGGGAGCAGAGCGATGGGTGACCTAAGAACACTGGTTGTTTCCAGGCCAACCCTGAGTTAAATGTGGGCCCAAATGGATGTCACATCTATGCAGCTGAACAACTGCTCCTAGACAGTCGGTGTAGGCAAGCTGTGGGTCTTGGGATTGCATAGTCTCTTGATTCAGCACATCTTGAGCTCCATCCTACAGCTCTGCATGGGCCCAGGGGCTGCTTGGCTAGGCTGCTTCTGCTGTGGTCCTAGTGTATCTTCTGGAGACCTTATTCTCTGCTGCCCCTCTGGGTCTGTTGCTGCTCTGAGCCCAGCGGCAGCTGTATACACTCAGCACAGATTCACCAGGAAATTTACTTGGTTGTCACTAAACTCCTTCTACAGTGCAGGGTGGTTGGTGGGACCAGGGGCAAAATGTGTGAAGTGTTTCAACCAACATCAGATCTTATGTGTGAGCTATGATTTTTGTTTTGCTTTGTTTTGTTTTCATACAATGCGAAATTATAATCTACCACATCAAAAATGGTAGGAAAGAGTTCACTGGGGAAGTTATACCTTTATTGAGGAAGTATGGTTCTTCTCACACAAAATAAGTGTTTTAAATGTGACCACATAGCAACTTTGTTACTTATGGAAGAAAGAATAAAGTCAATTGATTAATTTTTCCAAATGTTTCACATTTGTTTGATTTATTTATTTATTTATTTACTGGATACAGGGCCTCATTATACAGTTCAGACTCACAGTGATCCTCAGCCTCCCCAGGGCTGGGATTACAGGCTTGTCCCACCACACCCAGTTTCAGGCCTGCTCAGCGCATCCCAGGTTCTGGGACTGGCACAATATGCAGTACTGGGGATTGAACCCAGATCCTTACACTTGCCAGGCAAGTTCTTAGACTGCTGAGCTATCTCCCTAGTCCAGTTTCACATTTATTTATGAAATTAATATATAGTGTGGTAAGCTAGAGTTCTCTAACAACAATGTACATATATATGTATATATATATATACATGTATATTTTACTCTAATACATATAATATATATAACATATTATGTTACAATACATATAATACAATATAATACATGTTGAACTAGTACAGATTTAAGGCGCTGCTACCTAAATTGTATTTTTTAAAGACCAGGCTTGTTTAGCCCTCCTACTGTGGTTTTTGAGCTCCTGTGACTGGCCATGGGCGGTGGTAAAGTGGTGCTGTGAAGAGAGACAGCTATCAGCAGGTGGTAAGACATTCCCAGGAAGGTGCTGATTTGTCTTAGGGACTTAATGAATTCAAGATGTCAGCACAAGGGGGGGGTGCTGGGGGATCTCAGCGGTAGAGCGCATCTCTGGCATGTGGAAGGCTCTTGGCCTATCACTGAAAAAACAAACATCAAGCAAAAAACCAGTGAGAGAAATGGCTTAGCAGGCAGCTGGCTGTTCATCACTAGTAGTCGGAAGATGGGAGACATGTCAGCGTATTTATTTGGACTAGGCCTTAAAGGTAGCAGGGTTGTGACTTTTCTGAAATAACAGTTGAGACCGTGATAACAGGTGAACTAGCCCAGGAAAACAAAAGAGAAATAAGCACATTGCAGAACTCAATTCTAATCACACAAAGGTATTATTCATTTGGACCAGAAATAGTTTTTTGTTTTTGGTTTTTGGTTTGGGTTTTTGTTTTTGTTTTTTAGTTTTTTGTTTTTTTGTTTTTTGTATTTTAGGGAAGGGTCTACAGGGCATTCAGGGTCTCACTACTAGATTGGACTGATAGTGATCCGCCTGTTTGCAGCCTCCCAAGAGCTGGGATTACAGGCGCGCGCCACCACTCCCAGTCTCGATTGCTGTCTCAGCCTGCCCGGGGGCGGGGCTGGCAAGGCAGGCCAGGGGATTGAACCCCCAGGCCCTGCACCTGCTTGCAGGCATTTTAATCCTCTGAGCTATCTGACCATCCCTCAGAAATAGTTTTGCTTGTGAATGTTGTGAAGGAGCAGAAACTAAAAGCAATCGTCACTTTTGCACGCTCAGGCTGGAGTCTGTGCACTCGATGTAAAAGTGTTTCGGAGGATACTTAAATCTGGACTCTGAGAAGTGAGCCAGCTTCGCCTTTATTCTCTTTAGGCCAAATTTCCTCAGGCCTTAGTTTCCTTTTAACTTGAGACTTACTTGACTTTTTTCATTTTCTTTCTTTGCTTCCTTAATTTCCTAGCTTGTCCTGCTTTCGATCTGTAAGCCTGCCTGGTTTACCTAGCTGACAGTCTGGAAATCTAATGCAATTCCACTTTGCCAATGTACATGGTTTTACTTGGGAGGTGACATGCCCACAGTTCTCGTCTGCGTCCCCAGCCTGGTTTTCTCCCACCAGTGAATTCGTCTAATACAATATAAGTCTATGCTTCACTAGTTCTTTCAAAAGGCTTCGAAGAAGGGCTGCCAAATAGCTCAGCAGATTAAAGCACCTGCTTATGCAGAAGCAGCAGCCAGGGTTTGATCCCAGGAGAGCTGTGTGGGCCCAGCCCCCTGGGCGTGCTGAGGGGGAGATCAGAACTGGGAGTAGTGGTGCACGCCTATAGTCCCAGCTCTTAGGAGGTTGAACACAGGAGGGTCACTACAAGTCCAATCTACGTAGTGAGGCCTTGCAGACCCTGCACTAAATACAAAAAGAAAAAAAAAAATGCTTCAAGGAATTTCCAAGCATTACATGTATGAAATCCAACTGTGTCTCTATGCTTTGAAGTATCCATGTCAGTGTTTAGGATGGTGTACAGCACGTAACAGGGGCTCAATAAGTTTACATTCAATAAGTAAAGAAATAGAGGTCTTAGATATGCAGAGAACAAGTATGTCTGAGTTGTTTACTGAGGTTATTTCCATTTCTGTAAAATACAATATGAAATTTGCACTATTCCGAGGTAGAAAAATGCATGGCATTTGGGCTGTAAAATAAACTATTAAAACACATAAATTAGTGTGTGTGTGTGTGTGTGTGTGTGTGTGTGTGTGTGTGTTAAGAATAGAACCCAGAGCTCCGTACATGAACTCAAAGTGAACTAATATGTAAATATGAGATAAAGCCGGGACAGAAGAAGTTCTGTGGATGCACTGTCTGGGAAACCCATCAGGTATCTGGGTGTTTTATTTTTTATTTTTT
>NW_004524609.1:8550152-8571651 GCF_000260255.1 Octodon degus | reverse complement strand
GAACTCTTTGTGTCTCTTTGGCAAGATGTTCTGCTCCTGAATCAGCTGGGTTGGTCTTGCCTCTAGCCTCTTTGTAGGGAGTTCTGCTGAAGGGTTCTGTGCTGGGCCTGCGCTCTGGGTCTGTTCAGGATCCGAAGGACCTATCTGGGTGTTTTAACGATAAATCAAATTAGGAGTTCTTGTCTTGTGGGCTCAGGGTATAATTCAGTGGACTGAACTGAATGAACTCAGGGGTGCTGAGCGAATTCTCTACCACCGAGCATCCCAACCCACAGGTTCCCTCCAGTTTAAAGCACTCACCTTTCTGGAACAGAAAGACATTTTTATTAGAAAACAAGAAAAGAGAGAGAGAGAGAGAGAGAGAGAGAGAGAGAGAGAGAGAGAGAGAAGCAATAAGACAGAAACATTGTCCTAGAAACAGAAAATATACTCTGCGTGAGTCATTTTATCATGACTTTAAATAAGGCCCTGCTGGCGAATAGTCTTCTTAGTGCAAACCCCACATTGCTGTGCATTTCTTACACACTGATTTGTATTTTCATCTGCAAGAGAGATAAGTGACTCTTGAGATAGGCTGGAGTCCACAACTAAATTCCACCTCCCCACCTCGCCCTGTCCTAAGAACCTGGAAGCTCCGTCTCCACAAAATGCAAATAATCTGTAGCATAAATTCTCTTCCTACTAAACAGAAACAAACATTTGCTGCTGAATGCCACCGAGGTGCTGAGAACAGACTCACAGTGCCAGGACGCCGTGTCTGACTCAACTTTTCCATTCTTACCCCATTCCTGACTCACCTGTTCCATGTAGGATTACTTTACAGCGCGGCGCTCGCTGTTTTCCTAACTTTGCCCCGAGTTGGCACCAGGTGCCCAGGGATGAAAATATCTTGCACGTCAGTCTATCTTGCCTCAGAACATTCCCAAGCTGTTTGCCCCATTTTACCCTTGCAAAAGCCATTCTCTCCTACTGCTCCTCAGAAAGCTGATTAGGTTTCTCTGGACAGGATGCCTGCAGAGCTGATTAGCAGAACAAAGGAAAGAGAAAATGAAATTTACCTGTGCTGACCAAGTGGGCAAAAGAGAACCAACCAAGGTCAAACAAAGGAAATTTCAAACATCAGTTCTTTACAAAACTTTGTTTTCTGGAAAACCCAGGGAGAAATGCCTTCAGCCCAGAAGGTCTTATAATGGGCTTTGAATTTGTGTTTTAATGTTATTTTTATAGTTTCAATGTTGATTTTTCATCTACCATAAATAGAAAAACAAAACAAAACAAAAAAAAAGACACAAACCAACAAACCACTAAGTTCAGGAATTAGAAAGACAATTTCAGCAGAGATGAGTCAGCGGAGTATGGAACAAAGATGCCAGTCCTTCGCGCAGAAAAATGTTGCCAGGAGTGGTGGTGCACATTTGTAATCCCAGCACTTGAAAGGCTGGGGTTTATTTCCTGAGGCAGGAAAATCACTATGAGTTTGAGGTCAGCATAGGCTAAATAGTGAATGGAAGGGCCAGCCTGCACTGTACAGTGAGACCCAGTCTCAAAAAAGAAAAAAAATTATTTCAGAAAAACAATAACTTCTAATCTTCAGAAAATTCAACAGGTTTTTTTTTGTTTGTTTGTTATTTTTAGAAATGCAAGTATACAGTAAATTCTGATTTCTCTAATGTTCAATGTGCCTTTTTTTTTCTTTTTGGTTGATCTGTTTTTTAGGGGAGCTTTATTTTTTTGTTTTTGATGCCGAGGACCAAACCCGGGGCTTCCAGCTTACTAGGCAAGCATTCTACTGCTGAGCCAATTTCCCAGGCCCCCCCATGTACTTTAAACTGAACAGAGAAAATGTAATTAAGTATGTAACATTTACTTGGAATAAAATTGATTCTAAATTTAATTTTGCTCCTGTGTTTTCTGTGATGTGCAAAATGGCAATTTTAAAAATCTTATGAAAATTGTATTTCCTTATATTAGGATTTAATAAAATTGAATGTACACTGAAAAGTAATTTTTTTTGCATACTTTCAATAGAAACTTTTAGGAAAGACTTGTACAGGCTGGGGATGTAACTCAGTGGCACCGTGCCTGCCTGGCAAGCACAATGTCCTGAGTTTGATTCCCAGCACACAAAAAAAAGGAAAGACTTGTACATATTTCAACAAACATATTAATTCCTACAGATGGGCAAGATGATTTTTATTCCTTTTCTTTGCTCAAAATAATAGAAAGCATCAAAGAATACCCTAAGCAAGCAGTGGCAATGTCGTGTCACTTCCCTTCACCCAGGGAAGAGAGAATTGGATGTATTAGTATCTCCCCCTCATCTTTATCAAGACGGTCTAAAACAGTGTGCATGCTGACGAATTGCAGGAAAATCAGGGGTTATCAAGACTTGCTCTAAAAGAAAAATAGTAGCCATAATGGGTGATTGGGGCCAGGGAGATGGCTCAGTAGAATAAGTGCTTCCCTGGCAAGCCCAAGGGCCTGAGTTCGATCCCTGGTTCCGAGAAAAAAAAAAAAAAAAAAAAAAAACCTGAATGTTTTATTACCTGATTTAATACTTATAACACCCTTACAAATGGTGTTAGTTGTCATTATTATACTATTATTATTATTATTATTAATGGTGTTAGTATTTTTCATATACACATGGGGTAACTGAGATGTAAGAGATGTTATTTCCTGAGGGTTACACAGCCCGTGTGGGGGGGGATTGTGAGTGGGATCCTCAGCTTGGAAGCTACTGGACTGCTTCTGAGGTTGCACAGAGCTTTCAGGCTAAGGCAGAAAAGATCCTTTTGGTAGAGGAGTTGGCCTAATTCTATGACTATCCTATTTTTATTATTATTTTTTTAATTTTAGGGAAGGGTCTACATTGTGTTCAGGGTCTCACTACTAGATCAGACTCAGTGATCTACCTGTTTACAGCCTCCCAGGAGCTGGGATTACAGGCACGGGCCACCACACCCAGTCTCAATCACAGTCTCAGAGCGTCCTGGAGCAGGGCAGGCATAGCAGGCCTGGGGATTGAACCCACAACCCCTGAGCCTGCTTGTAAAGTCCACTGAGCTATTTGGCCAGCCCTTGACTATCCTATGATGAAAATGTGACATTTTATAAGCAAAGTAGAACAAGTAATATTTTCTCATGTATTTAGTTGTTACAGGGTCTCACTATGCAGCACAGACTTGTGATGATCCTCCTGCTTTCAGTCTGCCCAGTGTTGGAATCACAGGTTGTGGCACTATGTCCAGACTCTGTGGCCAGCTCAACTCATCCTGGGGGTGGAGCTGGTGTGACACGCGGTGCCGGGGATTGACCGCAGTCCCTGCACTTGCCCAAGCTTGCCTAAGCAGGTGATTTAGTCCTCTAAGCTATCTCACCGACCCCAAAACAAGTAATTTTTAGCATTCCCTGTAGCAACATTTAAGTAGCAATTGACACTTTGAATTTATTACATGCCTAAAATTTCACTGTGTTTAGTTTCATGACCAACAGCGACAGCAAGGGGTCTCATTCCTCCTGCCACCGTTGGGGATGGAGGGCCTCAAGCCATTCGCTGTCCTCAAGATGTTTCACGGTTTCATGTGCTGCGGAGGAGCAGGGGTGAAGCAGATGAGTCTTGTCTCTAGAAATTCAAATCACTTTTGTCCAGAAGAACACAACTGACCATGATCGAGTTGATATTTTTAAGTTTTACATCCACTAGTGAATTTACTTCAGCTTTCCTGATCGTGTATGTATTAGAATTTTCTTCTGAACCAGATGTAGCATTTTCTTGCTTCCTCCGTTATTTAAAGAGTTAAAAAAAAAAAAAAAACCTTTACTATAATTCAGTTTCCATTTGTATATGACTCACAATTTCACCCGATTGTTTTTTTTTAATTCCCACCACTTTTTTTCTTCCTTCCATTTGAATATCTCTTACTGGAGTAGACAAACTTCAGCCCAGGGGTTGAATTTAGCCCCAATCTTGTTTTCGTGTGTCCCACTAGCTTGAAAGGATATTTCCATTTTTAGCTGGTAAGAAAAAACAAAATGCATGTTTTGTGGCAAATGAAAATTATACAAAATGCAGGCTTTAGTGTCCATAAATAGTTTGGTTTGAACACAGCGATGCTTATTAGTGTACATCTTGGTTATGGTTGCGTTCTTGCTTCAAAAGCAGAACTGAAGATTGCTCAAGAGATCAGGTCTAATCTGCTTGTCTTTTACCTCCTTTTCATTTACATATTTTATTTTATTTTTTACTTTTTTAAATGTATTTGATACAGGGTCTCACTACGCAGCTCAGACTCATAGTGATCCTCCTGTTTTCAACTGCCCCAGTGCTGGGATTACAGGCACGCACCACAATGCCCAGTCTGAGTCTCTGGCTCAATGTGCCCGAGGGTGGGACCAGAGCAAAATGTGGTACCAGGGATGGAACCCCAGTGCCTATGCTTGCCTAAGCAGGTACTTAGTCTGCTGAGCTATCTTACTGAGCCCTTCATTTACATATTTTAACTACATCTTAGACTGCTTCCGCCACTCTACCCCACTGGCTCAAGGTATCCTTGAACTTCCCTTAGGTCTAGAGGTATGGATGGGGCTGCCATCCACAGCTGCCCTGCTATAGTCCCCATTTGTCCTCTCTCCCAAAGAGTAATTTCTACCATTGCCCACCCTGTCTCCTTCTTAACCCAATTCATCAGTATTAGAAAAGAAAAAATGTATTCAGCGATCATTATTGTATTTTCAAATTCCAACAAAAATGTAGAAATAAATGTTTTTCTTGTATAGAAATCCATACAATGTCCTCAAGATTGCCTCTTGGACTGCAAAGGCTAACACACATTATTTTAACTTTTTATAGACGAGCTTTGCCACCTGCCCATTATGTCAATGAGAGGTGCTAGTCTAACCCTCATGCCTACAACAGAGAATGGGAAACAACTACTTCCTGAGACTGGGAAAACAAATTTAAGCAGATTAATAGCTGAATGTTTAGTTTAGGTGATAACCAGCTAAGACAACCAAATGGTATAGCACTGGTAGGTAGGAGATTAGGGGTGGAGCCAAACTGGCTAAACCATGAGACGTAGAGTGCCAGTTCATAGATCCAGGGCACAAGTATACAATACTCCAGGACGACGCTGCAGTCCCTGAGCACGGTAGATGGAGCCAATGTTGTTTTTAATTCTTCACCAGCCTCTGGCCCCAAAGAGAGTGAATCTTTAATAAGACAGTTTAAATCTACCACTAGGCCAAGAGAGTTTTTGTCAGCACAACCCTCCCAGTTGCCTTAATTTGCATGGAGGGAGAAGCTAACCTAGGGGCTCCAGATACCAAAGAGCCTCTTCAATTATTGCTGTTGCTGCTGTGAGGCTTTCACCCACCTCCTCTCACTCTGCAGGGCATACTTCTTTCCTATCTTCAGTAAGTGCACACCCCAACTAGCCTTACTATGACTAGTTCAGTTTATTGTTCCAGATACCAAGAACCTGGAAAGAAGTTCCCTGGGACCTACAAACTGGGAACAGTGGTTCAGGGTACTATGCCGCTCAGGCTGGCCTTGTGCTTGCTTTTGTAGCCCAGGCTGATCTCGAACTCTTAGTGATCCTCCTGCCTCAATCTCCCAAATGCTGGGATTAGAGGCATATGCCACCACTCCCAGTTTTAAAGCACTGTTTTCTAATCTGTGCTTATCAAGGGAACAATGGCCCTTCTATCAATCTACCCAAAGACTGAGACTATACCCAATTCTTTTTTAAGTGCAACTAAACTTTGACCACTACTAGTAACTCCCAACAAACAGCTATGTAACCACTAATCTCCTCATAGTTCTAGGATTTATTTATTTATTTAATGTATTTGTTACAGCGTCTCACTACACAGCTCAGACACATAGTGAGTCTCCTATTTCAGCCTCCCCAGCACTGGAATTACAGAGGCAGGATCTGCAGGGTAAGTTTGGGCCAAGTCAAAGCAGGAAAAGAAATACACTAGAGAGCGTGAAGACGGGCCACCATAGAAGAACAGACACACTGGCCAAAACTCAATGTGGATGGTCCTTTCTGCATTGCCTGCTTTTCTAGGCCATCCTGTCCAAAACCTGCTGGAGAAGTCTATGCGGGTACTTTAGAAACTGTTCTGTGCATGCGTCCTGGGATTTTGTAATTAACAGGCAAACTTCCCCAGCCAGTTCTACTGCATCCTAATCTCCTGTCTCAATAGGATGCAGGAAAGGTACTCTCAAATGGCTCTGCAAAGAAGGGGTGTGTGTGTGTGTGTGTGTGTGTGTGTGTGTGTGTGTGTCTACAAGAATTTTATTGGAGAAAAGTTGTTACCCAAGAATTCTGGTTTCTTCTGAATTGTGGGTCATGTGTGAAGGCAAAAGAATTCCTTTTGAACACACAAAGCCTTAGGAAGTACCTCACTCCTATATTGTTAAAAAGATGTATTTGTATACAAAAGTAAAATTAAATATTCTAAGAGTTCTATGCAGACAAATGTTAATATTTATAAATAAATCCTATTCTTTATTAAAAACACTAAGAGATTCACAAATAGCTGAATCAGGATTAAAGGAGTAACCAAATATAATTAGAGATCCATAGAGATTTTAATTAATTATCTGAGAATATATTACACATGTATATGCTAATATTATAGACAATGTATATGAAATGGATGAATTGGAATTGGGGGGAAATAAAATTTTTCAAAAAGTTTAATGCCAATAACAATGATGCTATAAAAAAAAAGTATTGTTCACTTAAAACAGGAACAACTGGAAAAAGGCCAGGCTTGCTTACCCTCCAAGGTAGATTCTCCTACTTGAATCTTCAGGAAAGACAGTATGATTAGCAACTGTTGAGTTTAGGGATCTGTCTTCTTTAGTAGGAAGACACCACTGGGCACAGCTGCTGTCCCACTGAGAACACTGCCCTGGCATCGAAGAAGGGCAGCTGGGCCACAAAGAGCCGTGTCAGCTCTCGTGATGAGCATCACTTCAGGTTATGATAGTTAAAAGGGGGGCTTTTGTGCCTTATGTCTTTTCAACCCCTCAACTCCGCACTCAGTGACAATGCCCAGGGTGTTTTTTTGAACTGCTCTATGGTGAGAAATAAAAACCAGTTTTGTTTGAACTGTTCCACAGTTTTTGGTCAATTGGGTTCATTAGTTTATCCTAAATAGTACACCAGATACTGCATACCAAAAACAAAGGATAAAAATGTTTCATTTATTTCTGTTCATATTTTCTCTCTCTCTTCTTTGCTTTTTAAAAGAAGTAATATAAGCCATTTTAACAATACCCAACAACAATAAAAATAAAAATTAATCTGCCAAGCATGCCCATAATTCCAGCACTTTGGAAGCCAGGAGAGGGAGAGGAAGATCTCCAAGAATCCAAGGCCAGCCTGAGCTATGAACTGAACTCAAGGTCATCCTAAATTGCATACCAAGACCTTGTTTTAAAAACATAAAACTAAATTAGTAGAAAAATGAGAATTTTCAAGAGAACATAAAAATTCCATACACACACACACACACACACACACACACACACACACAAAAGAGGGCAACCAGTCTTACTTAGAGCACCAACAAATCTGATTACATAAGCCTTCTCTGCAGAAAATGACACAAAAACAGAGCAAAATAATAGTAGAGTGACTTACAATGTCTAAGAATCTGAAAATCAAATTTGGATCAGCTTGTAGCACACAGTAGGACTGCAGATAAAGTACAACAAATGTGCCTGACCTGGCACAGTCATGACTGGCTATGTTTCCATTCCTGTCCTGTCCCTCACTTGACACCTTGCAAGCGAGCTCCTCTGTTGGCCGCAAAGTCCCCCCTAGAGTCCTCTGGCAGGCCACTGCCCACCTCTGTCCATGCAGTGACATCCCAAAGAAGTATACGCTAGTAACTTCATCCTCCTAAAAAAAAAAATGTGTGCATCTCCTATCCTTCTCCTTACAATTTAGGGTTATGATAAGCTCTCTATAAAATAGAATAAGCCACATTCTACTATTGCCAGCAAAATATTTACCATACTGATTCTAAAAATCTTTTTAAGAATCGGAAGTATAGTAGTCCCTCGCTATTTCGCGGCTTGACTTTCCCAGACTACCGTTTCGCGAGTTTCCAAAAATATTCATCTAAATTATTTACGGTGGATTTTTCACTATATAACAGGATTTTCCAATACCACACAGTATATGTATGTTGTTAAAATTACGTAGGCTTATGAGTTTAGAAAATGCTTAAGAACATGAGAAGTGTTTTTTAAAATGTGGGAAAGGTTTATAAGGGTGTGGGAAGGGTTTATAAAGTCTTAAAACTATACGCAAATACTAAAATAAATATGACATCACTACTTTGCTGATTTTCACTGACCGCGGGGGGGGGTGTGTGGAGCGTAACCTCCACGATAAGTGAGGGACCGCTGTGCACGGAAACCCTTTAAAACGTATAGATTTGCATATTCCATAACCTAGAGAAAATTTTTATCTGATCTAACACAGCTTCTCACAATGAATTATAGCAAACACGCAAAGAAAATCTTAGATCACTCTGATAATTCAGCTAAAATTAGCGTCTGCAGGCATGAGACTGTTTCTGTGTTTTAAAATTGGCTGTAAACATGGATATTTCCCTCTTTGTTTCTTTTTTCTTTCTCCTCTCCCCTCTCCCCTCTCCCCTCTCTCCTCTCCCCTCTCTCCTCTCTCCTCTCTCCTCTCTCCTTTCTCCTCTCTCCTCTTTCTCTCTTCAAGTACTGGGGATTGAATTCAGGACCCGACACAAGTCAGGCAAATTCTCTGATGCTAACCTATACCCCCAGCCGTTTCTAAAAATTTTATTTTGAGACAAGGTCCTCTTAAATTGGTCAGGCCTTAAATGTGAGATGCTCTTGCATCCACAAGGATCAGAGGTATGCATGTCATGCTGCCTTTCGTTTCAGTCTTAGGAAGGCCAGGACAGATTTTCAATTTTGCATTCCCTAGTAGAGTGCTTTGTACATACCACAGTAAAAGCTTGATGACCATTTAGGGAATACTATCAAATAATGGCTAAAACTTGTTGCCAATTATAGACATATCAAGGTACTGTTCATACAGGGACAAAAATATCATGTTACATTATGCAATTGTGAATTTTAGTGGTATGTAAAGTAACATTTTACCCACATATCTAAAATGATTAAAAGCATCAAGTTAGAGCATATATATATGAGGCGTTATTGAAAAATTCAATACATGTCCCCATTCAAAAATTTATTTACAATGAAAAAAAAAAACACATCAGCATTAATTCCCTTCAAAATACTCTCTTTTGCTTCAAACACAATCACCCCATCATGTCTGCCACTTTCTAAAGCAGTTCTGGAAAGTCGTCTTTTGTGACTTTAGTTGTGCTATTGTAGCTGCCTCAAGTCCTCAACTGATTTCAAGCATTTATCTTGTAAGGGCATCTTGCCTTTGGGAGGACACACAGCAGCAGCATTCATTGTACTTTTTTTTTTTTTTTTTTTTTTTTTTTTTTTTTTTTTTTGAGCAGAAAACATTTATTGAGAGAAAGAAAGCTCCTGCCCAAGAGAGAGATAGGAGGGGAGCCCGAACGGGTAGTTCCCCGGGAAGCTGTCTCTTCCAGGGACTTTTATAGTGTAAAACCATAGCTTTGTCTCCTCCAGACTCAAAGCTATATGTCTACCCAAGAGAAAACTGCCTGTCATCTATCGAGGGCCTTTAGCTAAAACCTCTGAAGAATATATCTGACTGCCAGTCAACAACTACGACCCATTTCAGCGTGAAGAAGCCAGACCGGTCTGCGCCCATATTTCATTGTCTTTTTAATGACACTTCCTGAACACATTCACACAAGGGGACTCCCGGAATTGCTCAGGGAAAGTGGCAAGCATGATGCAGTAAGTGTGTTTGAAGCTGGTGGGGGTAGGGGGCACTATTTTCAGGGAGCTTAATGACACTGTGTCTTCTACTGCAATACTTTTTAAAAACATAAACATTCACTGTATATTTTGATCATCCTTTGTCCATGCATGTGCGTGTGTGTGTGTGTGTGTGTGTATACTTAATACTAAAGGAAAATAAAGTTGACTTTCAAGCACTCTGAGGATTGATTGGTGATTTTCTTTTCAATCTAGAAAATTTGGATCAAGAAAGACAGATATGTGCTTCTAATATTACTTCTTATTCCCAGTGACTTGGCAGCCATTGCTAGTAAATGAAGGTGCTTCTTTTAAGTGAAGTGGGATTTGCCTTTAGAATCCTTCTTTTCCCAATATTCCACACAACTGACAGTGAATTATGGGATGAGGCGTAGGATTAAAGATCACTCATCCATCCTTGAAACAATGAAAAGCTAATTAAGTCGACTATTTTACAATGTCTTTTCTTAATTCAGTTTTGGCCTTGCTTGCCTGTGATTGGATTCCTTTTCCCTCCTGTTTTTCTTTTACTCATTTACAAAGTCTATGTTTCTGTCTTCTGTTAATATGTCCTGTTTTAGTGGGAAAGTACCTTGATGTAGTGGCAGCCTGGACAGCCACTGTGGAGAGAGGAGCCTGGACAGGCTCACTGACCAAAGTAAGATGTTGAAATTACACTGCTAATTGAATCAATTTAAAGTACACAAGAAGCAAGGGGAGAAGGCAATATACTTAGGAAAAGATGCAATTGAGAGGGCAGGATCAAATTACTTGAATCCCGTATCACAAAATGTTCAACTCTCCCTTCTCCCTTTCTTCTGCATCAATCTATTCCTGCTAACAAAAGAAGATCAAAGTTGAGAGTAAGCTAAGAAGGCTCAGCAGATGGAAACTGCCAAGAATCTATTTGTATTTTCTCTAGCAGAAAACTCAAGGACTCGTATGCCTGGAAATGTTTATAACTTGGCACTTACAACTTCATGAACACTCACAGATATTATTCAACCGTTTTGAGCAGAGAACACATCTGATCAATGTGGTTCCTCATAGATATCTGGTCCCTTGAATGTCTCATGAATATTTAATGTTTTCTTGGATCTTCCAGCCCTTCCTGGCCATATATTCAGTATAGAGGGGCTCTACCAGTTTAGCCACATCTAACATATTTTCTGTAATAATCAGCTTTCCCATATCTGGGGAAAAATAGCCTATACTTGCAGCTTAAAGAGAGAAATTTATTTTGACTCACAGATTTCGGTGGGTTCTATCCATGGTTGGCTGGCTCCCATGTAGAAATGGCACAGTGGAGAAGCCTGGCAGAGGAAAGCTTCTTATGGCAGACAAGAGGCAGAGAGACTAGAAAGGAGTCAAAGATAATATACCCCCACGCTTATGTCCCCAGTGACCTTCATCTTTTAAATTATTTTCTCTGGACACATGAGATCTTGGGGGACATTTTAGATCTAATCACAATCGAGTCTGTTCCTGCCCCCCAGAGACCCATGTACACTTCAATACATTTAATCCATCTCTCAGAATTACCAATGTCTTAGCAGTTCCAGCACTGTTGAATGATCCAAGTTCAAAGTCTCTTCTGAGACTTAAGGCAAACTCTTACCAGTGAGCCCCTGTAAAAATCAAAAGAAAGTGAAACACTCTCAATAAACAGTGCCACAGGATAAACATTCTCATTCCTCAGGAAGAAATGGGATGGAAAGGAATTGGACCAAAGTAAGATGGAGAACTTCAAATCTTGTAGTTCTACGTTTAGCACCTACAGCAAGTTGTGGTGAATTGTAAGCTATAAAGGGCTTGGGCAGCCCTATCCTGCTGGCCTTCCAGATTACAGCCCATATAACTTCTCTCTTGGAGAAGCTTTGCTCACTGTCCACAGTTTCCTCAGGAAACCCCCAGGTTGGGGCATGTTGCACTTCCTGAGATCTCCACTACACCTTTGGCTTCACTCTTAACAGCTCATCCATCACCCTGTCAGGAGCTTTTAAAAAGGTCTGTGACCCTGTCACACATTGTTGCCAGGCCTTGTGAAATCTGACTGGGAGTTGCTGTGACACCACAACTCTTCTATTCTGCATGCCTGAAAAACCAGTGCTATGTAGATAACACCACTGCCTGTTATCTGCTTGAGCAGTAACCTGATCCTTTGCTCATGACTCCAATGGCCTGCAAGTGGCCTCTGAGTGACTATGCTGGTTGAAATAGGAGAAGCTCAACCCTAGGACTCCTGACTGACCAAGGAAGGATCCATGGGGGTGTCTTCTCAAAGCAAAGTCTTTCAAAGAAATTTCCCTTCTCTTATATCTGGAGCCCATGATGGGTGGAGTCTTGTCATTTCTTCAGATGCCCTCAAGGCAACTTTCCTTTTTTCATAAGGCCAAGTCCTATTTTCTGATCTTTTGAACAACACTGCTATCCTTGGTCCCAACTTTGTGCCCTGACTCTTGCTGGTGAGACTGAAAACATTTCATATCTTTCAGCTCTACATTTTTCTCTTGATTCTCATTGTAGCTTTATATAAAAGCAGCCAGCAATACCTGTGCCACATTCTGAAGGTTGAGCTGCCTTGAAACTTCTTCCACTAGATTAGTTGGTCCACTGTCATGAAATTCAGCTTTACTCAAATTCTTAGAATGGAGCAAAATGTCAAAAAGTTATTCGCCAGAATGCAAAACAATGAAGTCCTCATTCCCAACCAAAACCTCATTAATCTTTGCATCCCTGTGAGCATTCTGGTCTTCTGTACTCCCACTTGAATCTGCCATCAGACTCTGCTTACACCCTGAAGGCTTTGCGAGCTGGAATCTACAAGCCTTCCCAGACTCCTTACACTAACCTGTCCCAAAGGTTTGTTAGGCATGTATTCAGGTATAACTGCTGCAAAGATCCTCCTTCTCTGGTGCCAACTTTCTGCGTCAGTCATTTTTTCGTATCATTAGCACAAAAGTTCTCAACACCCACACAGGAAAGAAGAAAGGTTTATTTTGGCTCATTATTTCAGATGGTTCAGTTCAAGGTTTTCTGGCTCCAGGATAGAATGGCAGGACACAATGACATGAAGAGCAAAGCTACTCACTCATGGCAGCCAGAAAGCAGAGAGAAAAAGGAGGTTCGAGGGACAAAAATATGCCCTTCCCAGTCATGCACCCAGTACCACACCCAAGCACAACCCACCCCTTTAGAGCACAACCAGCCGTGAACTCACTGATCAGTAGAGGGCCTGTCATGACCTAATCACCTTCCCAAAGTCCCACTTGTGAATATGCGAGGTATCTCTGGGACTCTTTTTGATGTGCTTGCTTAAATTGTTTTTTGTTAGGGCACATTTGCAGTGCATCATGGTTAACCTCATGACGGGGAGTTGGTACTTGGGTACAGCACATCTAAAGTCTTTTAACTTCCCCCTCCCTTCTTTTCTCCCTGTATTTTTTGGTCTCATTTCCATTTACAGAAATCCACCTCCCTGTTTCCCATTATCTATCTTGTTTCTTGCTCTTTAAATTATTTATACTTCGGATTTCTCATATCAGAGAAATTATGAGCTATTTAAGCTCACGTGCTTGATGTATTTCACTTAATCTACTGCCTCAAAGTGTGTCAGTTTTCCTATAAATGAGTCAAATTTATCCTTTGTTCTTGCAGTATAGTACTCCACATGTATAAATACCCTATTTTCTTTATCCATTCATCTGTTGGTGGACACACATAGGCCACTTCCAAGACTCGGGTATTCTCTGAAAAATGTTGTCTCAAAATAAAAATTAAAAAACAAAAACAAAACAAAAAAAAAGGCTGGAGATGTAACTCAGTGTGAAAGTCCTGGCTTTAGTACTCAGTACCACAAATCAAACAAGCAAACAAAACCCACCATCAACAACTCTTCTATCCATTATAGGTCTATAATGGAGAAAATAAGATCGCATGCCAAGATCATTATTATTATTATTTTAAATGTATTTGGTACAGGGTCTACAGGGCCTTACCACACAGATCAGGCTCATAGTGATTCTCCTGTTTTTAGCCTCCCAAGCGTTGGGATTTCAGGCATGTGCACCACCATGCCCAGGCTCAATGGCTGTCTCAGGGAGCCCTGGGGTCAGGGCTGGCATTGCACTGGGAGCGAACCCCGGCCCCTGCGTCAGCCTAAGCAGACACTTTACTTCGCAGAGCTATCTGGCTGGACCCATGTATTATTTCTACCAAGAACAATAATTCGGTTCCATAGACCTTGTCTTACTAATGAATTTCATCCAAATTATTTAGGAGACCATAGCTAAGAATCACCACCACACTTTTTTATTCTCAGCCTATTTGGCAGTAGTCTTACAATATTATCATTAAAATCAGTTCAATCAACAATATTTTGTTAAATTCTCAGGATGCCATTGGCTATCTGCACCCAAGAGACAACCACTGTACAGCACAGAGATGAAAAGGTTCATAAATGAGGCAGAAAGTCTTTACGCCCTAAAGGAGCTGCCCAGAGCTCTTTAGAACAATGGATGCTACATTTAGTATCCAGCAAACCACTGAGCTTGTTAAAAGAACGAAAAGGGTGTCAGATGGCATTTTACTGTGGCAGTAAGGTGACAGGGAAAACTCCATGGTGTATATAGTAGTTGAAATATGCCTTAAAGAATAACTAGTATTTCTAAACTAATAAGGGAAGTGGTGGCGTAAGAAAGGAGTGACTCCTTCACACCAAGGGGAACTATTAGCCTAGCCAGGGAGCTGGGAGGTGAAAGACCTTTATTAGGGACAGCAAACTCTCAGGTTAGGATACCAAAAGAATGCTATCCACCTAGAAAAGAAATGAAAATAAAGTACTTATGGAGGTAGGGTGGTTAAGGCGACTAGGAATTTAAAGGAAATTTAATTTCAATTGTCTTAAGAGTTGTATTTATCCACAGAAAAGAGATAATGTTAGGGTAAACTTTATGGATAAATTTCAGGACCCAGGATGACTTAACGTTTAGATTGGGTAGTTTCTTCTTAATTTCTTGATTATGGAATTGGATACTTTCGTTAGTCTCCATGACGGTAAGCTGAACCAGCATTTTACCCTTTGAAATATACAAGTACCATCTAGTGGTGACAGAAGGTAACCACAAGAATGGCATTAAGTGGAAAACATTTACAGTACTGTACTTGTTTATATAACAGTTAATTAATAACAGAGGGCCATGTTCTACTGGATAGGAAAATAAAAGTAATTTGAAGCAACAAAACTGCTTAATTATTGGATTAAGCAACACAGCGATCAGATAATAAATGCACTATGGAGAAAGATTTTATTAACAAATTTCATACCAGGAACTTACCATCAGATTATTTGGGGAATGAGCTGTAAAGCATGAACTGTTTAGGTTTGGAGAGAAGATGGAGAAAAGTCGGTGCAAACAAAGACAAGGCTGATATACTGACGTTAGCAGTACTCTTCCAGAATGTTCTCTCTGCCTAACTCCTTCTTAGCCTTGAGAGCCTAATTTAGACAGGAGCTCCTCTGGATATTGTTCCTTGATCTCCCGCTCCTGGTCTGTGTTAGAAGAGCCACTAAGATCCAGATTGTCTCTTCTACCATTCTTCTTCTCCTTCTCCTTCTCCTTCTCCTTCTTCTCCTTCTCCTTCTCCTTCTCCTTCTCCTTCTCCTTCTCCTTCTCCTTCTCCTTCTCCTTCTGGTGGAACCAGGGATTGAACTCAGACCCTTGCGCTTACCAGGGAAGCACTTATTCTACTAAGCCATCTCCCCAACCCCTCTTTTACCATTCTATCTCAGACATTTAAGTCGGTACCTCACACACACTCGGTCCCTCACAAATACTAATGAGGGGAAAGATCAGTGAAGAGGGCAGCTACAATGGAAATGTGTCAGGTATAAATATTGAAATGTAATATTAATAAAGCATAAACGAAAAAAGCATTCCAAGCACTATTTGTAGAAAAAAAAAAAAGGATTTTTCCTTGTATGTCGATCCTTTTATGATTTCCATTAATTTGTAATCCCTTCTGCTTTTTGAGTATTTAGCTTCTGTCTCACGGATAGAAAAATAATATGTGGTTCACATTGTCATTACAGAGATTAAAGATTATATATAAAAAAGAAAAAAAAACAACTCATGTTATGTGCTGACCAGCTGGATTTCATTTCACGAACTCACTGGAATAATCCAGAAAATCAGAGCAGATAATAGATGCAAGTGAACTATTTTGAGTACTATGTGATAATGAAGTGGTATCCGTTGTTAGATTTCTGAATTCAAAATATTTCAGAATTAGTTTATTGCCCTTTCTGTGGCATCTCATTACTTACTCATAGGGAGAGACGAAAAACAGTAATAGTTGGATGCTCAAAATTCATGGTGCTACAAGACACAGAAAAAATAAATTATGAAGGATACATTCATTTGCTGTCACTGCTATTGCCAATTGCCACAGCCTTAGTGATTTAAAACAACACAAACTTCTCTGACAGACCTGAAAGTTACATTCAGCCCAACGCAAGGGTCTCTGGAATAAAATTAGGGTGTCAGTAAAGATTGCTCCTTTCCGGAGGCTGAAGTGGAGGGTCTGTTTCCTTCCACCTTCCACCACGGAGGGAACCTCAGTATTCAGCCCTCCCTTTTCGTACCAACACAGATGGGTTGCATTCTCCTCCCTTTAAACAACACTGCCCTCCTCTTCAGGATGAATTCTAAGAGCCGGAATGAGTTAACTTTCAGGTTGCGTACTATCGTAATCCTCTGATCCTCTGATTCGTGAGTTTTACGTATTTGGGGGCAGGTAAGCATAAATCAGTATTCTTTCCATCTTTCCCTCCCACACTTCGGGTCTTTTCTGACTGTATTTGTTCTGACAGGATAATCAAGGATAACCTTGCTATTTTAAGGTCAACTGATTAGCAAACTGAATTTCATTCATAAAATTAATTTCGTTTCCCCACCTAAGGTAGCATCTTCACAGGCGTCTGGGATTAGAATGTGGCTGTCTTTGGTGGGTTGTGGCTGTTCTTCTTCTAGGGGCATAATGGACTCCATGGTATGACAGAAAAGGGACAAGGAGGGGACTGTTTGCCAACAGATACACACTTCTTGTGGCATATTATTAACTCTCATCTGTCTTGGCAAATGCTAAAATGTCAAACCGCTTTGGACATGAACTAACTAGAACCTGTCCAGCGTTATACTCTGTGTAGTGTTATCGTCCAACTGGAATGGAGGAATTTTCATGTGCGGCTGTTAAATTTTCTCTTGCCGCTGTGTGATCTAGTTTCTTTTCACGTGTCACAGTGTCACAGTTTCTCGTAACCTACCAGCACGGAGTTTTAGGTTACCTGCAAACAGCTGTGGGATACACTTTGTGTCTGGAAACATGAACATATTTGAAACAGATAGGTGTTCTCTTAGTACCGCCTCAGCTATCTAAAATTTCACTCTCTTTCTACGTTGCTGCAAGCTTACCAATGTAAAGTCCATTTTCCTTCCCAAAGTAAGAAAGAAAACACTGACCAAGCCAAGTGCCTCATCTTCAATTTTTTTCTCTCAGGTATAAAATTATTTCTCCATCTTTTCCTCTTGATGTTAATGGTTACTGTAGCGCTCAATGATTTTTCTATAGCACTTTTCAATTTACATCATACAATTTAACAGTGGACCAAATGTCTTCTGTTGCTTTGATGCTTTTTGTGTTTGTTCTTGAGACAGGGATCTCACTCTGGGCGCAAGTGATTCCCCCCGTCTCTTCCTCTTCTCTGCTTGAGTTACAGATGCACCCCACTATCCCTGGCTTGATGAGGTTTTATTATTATTTTTTACTCTCTCAGGATGATTGCTGATTTTCTCTCCCTTTCCCTGTTCTGGCTGTTGTCCACTTGGAGAGTGATAGTTCTTACTAAGGTCCGGGCACTTTGATAAAAACCTGATGGGAGGTAGAGGTTTTTGTTTCTGAGTTGACGTTTTCCTCTGTTGCCCAGACTGACCTCAAAATCACCTCCCTCCTGCATCATCCTCCCCAGGGCAGTGGTTGCAGGTGTATGGCCCCCTTTGTAGAGCAGACTGGTTGAGTTCTAAATACGTTTTGCATTACAGACTTCAAATATCAACATCCTTAACTAAATCTCTGGGGAAACACAAACTGCTAAATATATGAGATTATTTATGTTGTCATAGAAAAAAATAGCAACATGTATACTATCAATAAATATTGAACTGAAATTATCATCAGAAGTCATTTCTTTGTTTAACCCCCTGTGCTATAAACATCCACCAGCTACTGACTGCTCTTTAAGATATCTGATAACAACTTCAGCCATTCTTGCTGGTAGCTTGGAATTCTTTTTTTTTTTTTTTTGTATTGGGATTCAAACTCAGGACCTTGGGCTTGCCAGGCAAGCACCTTTGCTGTTGAGCTTTATCCCCAGTCCTAACTTGGAATTTTAGTGTTAAAGATCCTTGATTCCTTTTCTGCTTTTTCAGCCAAATTTGTGTCTTCGTCTTGTCTCCTTCTAGACAACAGTAGCAATTTGAAATTCTTTGAAATTATACCTACTTAAACTCTGAATTTAGAAACCACACCACTTCTCTAGGAGTCTTTCTTAGCTTGTAGAAACAGTATTTAAAAACAAATAGTAATAGTGTTTAATCAAAGATTTTAAAATGGTGCACATAATTTTCAATGTGCAGCAGTACCTTGGTTCACAAACTTAATTCCTTCTACAATTCTGGTTGCAGAATGCAATACACTATTCTGAGTGCAACTGAATTTCAAGCATATACGTAACCAAACCACGGACACAATTAAGTTTGTGAACTCAGATACTACTGTATTGATAATCATGCAAAATAATGTACTAACTTGATGTTTGAACAAGTGGCTATTTAGCAATTTTTCCCTTAATTTTTGCAGAAACGGCTAGGGGATCCATTGAAGCAAAGCTTCAAAGTCTAGCAAGTGAAAAGTAGAGTCCACTGTTCGCCAGTGGGAGTCTAGGTTGCAGGTTGGTATGTAGGATAGCAAGGCTTATTATTCTCCTCCTTCACATTAGTTATTGTAGAAATTCCTGCTCACTGTTGATTTTGTACAGCTAGGCAGCTCGTTAAATCTCAGGCCACTGTCCTGATGATCTGTGTATTCTCATGTGACTTATTTGTCTGAGAGGCCTATTAATGAGATGTGGGGGTTTGGGATACATCCATGCCAACCAAGGAGTACGGCTTGTTTCTATTTCGTAGATACAGAGACTCAGAAAGTAACATCAGCGCTTCCTCTGCTTATTTAGTATGAAACCCTGACAACTATAGAAATTTACATTCAGATGCTGTGGCTAATTTGTTTACAAGATCCAAGCAGTCTGATAACAAGCCTGTAAAGAGACAGTGAAACAGTTCGTGGACCATCCGTTCATTTGTAGCAATCCTTCTTTACTAAAAGACCTTGTTTAGCACTCCATGTCATTGTCACAACCTTATTTCTATCACAGTGTTGCTTTTATGGGTCAACTCTGCATAGGAACCAGATCAGCCAGATAGAAATCTGAATAGAGCCTTTATTTACTGAGCTCAGGTCCCCCAGCCACTTCTCTCGCAGAAGAAGGCTGATCGCCCCGAACGCAGGTAGCAGGGGGGTATTTATAACAGAAATCACATCCAGCTTGGTAAGCAAACTTGTTATCTAGCACAGAACAACAGAAACTGTATTCACTTGACACAGCTGCAGACTGTTCATAACTAAACGTCTTTCACAGCTTAGTGATAAGTGTATATTTTTACAAGATACATCTTAAGCTGACTATGTTACAGGAGAAGGTTGCGGAGGGAGTTTGGGTTAGCTTGCTGCCCTGACAAGAAACAGTTATTTATTGTTCAACAGCCTTGAGCCAAGAGGGAGAATACATTTCTTAGAGCAGATAACAGGAAGCACAAAGGTTTTTTTAAAAAAATAATTTCCTACAGTTAAGGCACAAAACTCTGTTACAGTTGCTATTATCCTGACAGAAGATGGAGTCTTCTTCTACAACTAGGAAGATTTTGTACTACCTGGTCCAATGTACTCAAATTCTATGGGGATAATAATGATATTTGCAGATGCTTTCCTGTACATTTTTTTTCTCACCGGTAGTATTACCGACATTTACCATACACTATGAGGTATAGACTTAGAAACTTAAATCATCGGAAGAAATTGCTCTTAGTTTCAAGCTAGTCAGAATTCAAATGAAGAGCTAGCACATAACAATGCGCGCAAGAAGGCGTATCTCAGTGATACGAGAATTCAGGAGAAGAAATGAGTCCTTAATTTCAAGCAAGATTGGAAGGGGAGTGCGGACGGTATGAGTGAGAGAAAATATAAAAATCTCCGGAAATCATTGCCTGGAACAGAGGTAGACATGCCGGGTAGCTTGTCGAAACTACACTTATTTATTTACCCAAAGATACGCCACTGAGCACGCATTCCCCTAAACTTGTAACAAAAATGCGTTAGATGTTTCAGAATTAGGCAAAAATGAACGAGGGCGATCCGCTCCTTTGATTTTGTTGGTGCAGCCCCTCGCTGTTCTCCGTCTCCTTCCTCCACTCTCCCGTCAGATCTTTTTGTCGTCCTGTATCCTGATGAACATCTTTGCATTTCCTATTTAAGGCATATTTGGTAAGATAAGTAAAATAACATTGAATCCTTGATGTTTTTCTTTTCTTTTTAAAACTCAGCAGGAGGAATGTTGGAGAGACTGGGTTTCATTTTGAGAACAGAAAGAACAACCAAATTTTTACAAAAGCCTCTAAAAACAACCGTGCAAAGTAATATGGGCTGGAAAATACATGCGATGTCAGGGTTGCGAGCTCTTCTTACGTCTGAAACCATGCCCTCACCTGCCGCCGGCCTCTCGCCCTTTCCGAGATAGGATCTTACTTAGTCGTCCAGGCTGGCCTCAACCTGCAACCCTCCTGCCTCAGCCTCCCAAGCAGCTATGCTTACCTAGGGCTCTGGTCACCGCGTACAGCTCTAGGCGGGATTTTCAGCAAAGGTAAAGGTGCCGTACAACCTAAGGCAGGTGCTACCCTTTGGGAATATTCCAGATGTGCCCCAGATGTTGCTGCCTTCCCCTAGACTTTCTTGAGGACGTTTCAGATACTAACAGCACCTAGACTGGCGAAGGGGAGACGGGGTTAGAGCAACGAAACCCAGCCTCGGAGGGGGGAACACGGCCCGAAACGGGGCGGAGAGGATCCCTGAAACCAGACATGACCAGAAAGGCAGAGCAGGCCAGGGCGGGGGAGAAGGTCACTCGCTAGACCTAAACTTGAGCCGTGACTTGAGAGCGCGTTGTGTGCACCAGAGCCCGGCGATCGGGCGGAGGAGACAGAGGACACCCTCGCGGCCCGCGGCGGGAGGCCCCGCCACCCCGGCTCGGGTGATTGACAGGAGCGCAGAGGCGGGACTCGGCCCTCTAGCCCCGCCCCCGATGCCGCGCCCCAGAGGCCCCGCCCCCAGGTGCGCTAGTGCGCCGGGGGCTGACGTCGGGTGCGCGCGCGTCCTCCCGCCCCGCCCCCTCGGAGCCCG
>NW_004524609.1:8519414-8549544 GCF_000260255.1 Octodon degus | reverse complement strand
CCCCAGTCGGGTTCCCGAAGCGCGCAGCCCGGCGCGGGTCCCGGGAAGCGAGGCGCGCGCGGGAGTGCGTTTGGGGGACCCCCCCCCAGGCCCGGGTTTAGGTTTCAAAATAATTGCATGTGTGTGTGGAGGGGGGCGCGGCTGTGTTTTCTGTTGAGACCGTTTTAAGGGTAGAAAAGGAGTGTTTGTTGGGCTCTAGCACCTACCCCAGCCCGGTATTATCTCATTTAATCCTAGCAGCGACTCTGAGGTTGGAGGGGTTTTTCCTACTGGGCGGCTGTGCGAAATGGGTTTCAGAAAGGTTGATTTATTCAGGCCTCAGCCAGTAAGAAAACAGACCTGAAATTTAGCGTAGGTATGCTTGACTCGTGAGTTATGGTCCTTTATCCACTGTTTTATGTTTGTCGAGAGAACAGTGATGAAGTATCTGTCTAGATCGATCGGTTTGTCTGTATTTATCTAGATACAGATATGTTTTAAGGACAGTTCATAGGAGAGAACACTAATAGGGCAGTTAGAACTTTTGGGGGGTATTTGGCTTAAAATCAGACTAAAGAGGCATTCGTCCTTGAAAGTGTATGGGCTGTTGAACGTGTATAACTTCACACGGGGTTTAGTATTGGGAAATCTTACATTTAGAATAAATCAAATTTATCAATATATTAACGTGTTTATTGTGTATCTCTATAGTCCAGATACCTTTGCGCCAAAATAAATACAACGTCTATATAAATTTCTATTCTTGAATATGAGAGATTATATACGAAATTTTTATGTGTTAGTGTAGCATAATTTTTACTACTGTGTGAATTAATAGGATTAAATACTTTAAGCACAATCTTTTAGGAATCTATTATGCATGGAAAGAAGTTGTTGGATAACTTGTTATGCGTGCCACTGCATTATTTTCAGCAAAAAAGTGATAAGATTTAGGTTATAGTATATCGGACAGTACCTCGTGTTACTAATGCACCGTCTTCAGTACTTTTCAACACGTTAGGGAAGAAATCATTTATAATTTGTCTCTTATTAAAAGGCTCATTTTACAAATGAAATGCTAGGAATGTAGTTGGGTACGAATTTCTTTCAAGTCCTGTGCCAAGGAGGTTTTTAGCCTCTCAAAAAAAAAAAAAAAAGACTTAATTAAAAAGACAGCTAATACCGGATTGCATTTGGAGCTTTTGTGGCTCGCAGTTCTAATGAAAATAGTCTTGACTGAGACAGAAGTAACGCATTGCTGAAGTGTACCTTCTTTTGGTCATGGATGTGTATAGGTAAAAAGAAGAGTGGGAGATTTCTGAAATTTCTCTTGAGTGCTTCCACCTCTCAGTGAACTGGGAATGAAGGTTACAGTGATGCTGTGACCGGAAAGGTTTGGGTGGACCAAGGAATAGACAGTGAAATCTAATCGCCAGAATTTAAACACCTGGAGGTGTAAACGTGCAGCAGAGGAAAGAGAGGAAAGCCTTCCTGGGCTTAGGGGTAGCGGCGTTAATTTCCCGAAGTCCTTCATGATTCCTTCCGGTGCCTGTCTTTCTGGAGTCTTCTAGGTCACGCACCTTTGCCTTAAGCTTCTGCCATACTGCAGATATTGCTCCTTTCTTTACGTAAGTCAGCCTCTCTAGAGAGTCTAGCTTTTTCACGATTTCTCCCGGCCGTAGAAATTCTGCTTCAGTCTTTTACAAACTCTTCCTTCAACCTCAATTAGAATATTATATTCAGCTTTTTCTCTCAAGCCACTGACAGTGTTACACACACTTTTTACCCTCTAATGTGTGGTGCCTAAGCCCTTCGGTGAGACAGTAATATTTTAAGTTTTACCAACCATATGGTACCTGTCTATATAATTTAACTCTTCATAGCACAAAAGAAATCGTAATCAGTACTTAAATGAATAAATATGACTGGATTCCAGGAATGCTTATTTATATATGCTGATATTTTAATTTCACATAACTCATGCCTGTCACAGGTATTATTTTTTTTTTCTCCAACCATGAAAGAATCTGGAAACATTAATTCATGGATTGTGCAAAATAGGCTTCAGGCTAGGCTTAGCTTCCAACTGCTCCTCTTAGTTTGCAGATCTGTAAGGACCCCCAGGAAGCTTTGAGGAAGGAATTTGCAACAAAATAATATTGATTATGATATTGCAGTTGGTGGTTGAGGAACAGATGTAAAGAATAGTCTTTGTTAAAGATCTCAATACAGGTTCCAGACTATAATGTACCAAAATAAATAAATAAAAAGCCCGTGGTGGTGTTTTGATAACTGTAATTACATTGTATGTACTGTGTGTACAAGCAGAGCTAAGGAGTGGCAATCAGCCCTGGCTGTGTGGCTCGGACTGATTTAAGTGCACTTGTGGAGGTAGTAGACTCATTGTCAGTTATTTTCGATCGTCAAGTATGCTAAGATGATGACTGATTTGTCTCAGACTAGATGGTTTTGAACATCAGAATGACTCAATTTCTTTATTTCTAACACAAACATGTTATTTTTCAATTAGGTCTGTATATGTAAAAATAAGCTTAAATTTTCTAAGTTACATTATCTGCTGCATAATAAAATGAGATAGTTTTGCAGATATTTGATGCCTCTTCAGAGCTATGTTGTGAATTATTACAGTAACATTCTGATGGAGATAATGCCAATGTTAGATAAGTGATAGATTTAAGGAAAAAAAAAAAAGTATCGACAGGCTCTTCCAGAAAGTGCTGCTGGGCTGGGGAGATAGCTCAGTGGCACAGCGCCCACCTGGCAAGGGCAAAGTTTGATTCCGGGTACCAAAAAAATAGTGCTACTTTTAATAATGCAATAACTATAACAATAGGAGTGTTATTAGATTTAAAAATTGCTTAAGTTTTTAAATTGTTTCTGTTATTTCATTTCCCTAATTGCTTTTTCCTTAGTTGCCTTGTTCTCTCTTCATGAATGCAATGTTCTCTATTATTTCTTTGTAGATATTACTTCTTTTATATACAGTAGTGATCCAAATGTATGACTACTTGCCATTTATCATATACCAATTGAGTTTTACACATATTAATCCCTTTAGTCATTTCAACAACCCTAAGACATGTGGGTACTCTTATTACTGGATTTTACCAGTGACAAAATTTAGACACAAAAAAGTTAAATAACATGTCAAGGGTCTCACAGCTATTAAATGGCAGAGGCAGAATTCATGTTTTGTTGGTGTGACTGCAGAGGTTACATTCTTAACCATCATGCTGTGCCACTTCTGGCATTATTCTTACCAGTTCCTGGGTTGGCTGATTTTGGTTCCTCTTGCTTAGCCTGTTTTTGTTTGTGAGAATCTGATTCCAAGCAGCTAAGTGAACTGGAAGTACATTGAGAAGCTAGTAGGGCATGTCATATACCCCAAGCAGAAGAAACCAAGCTTTGAGCATAGTATGTCTCATTTAGAGAAAGCTTAGTAACAGAATGGATATACATTAAGTGTTGTTTATGTAATTCTGTTTCCATATGTCTAGGAGAAAATTTATCCATTGTAGGTCAGGAGCGTGATGATGGTCATAGTGGTGACCTTTTGTGTGTGTGTTGGAGTGGTTTTTGGAGAGGGGAGCTTTGTTTTGTTTTAAAAGTCTCTGGCTAGCGGGTAGAATGAGAGATGTGTACCTTCACAAACTTCAGACAAGACCTTTCTAAACTCATGTTCGAGTTTAGAAAAAGAGTTTCCCAGAAAGTAAGAATATTTAAGAACTCAGCATTCACTTGAATTAATAATTTAGTGTATCTACCAAGTAATCAATGTGTTGGTAGACAACTTGAGCATATACGTGCTGCTGTGGGTTAGTGTTTTTGTGTTTGTTTTGTACCAAGTCCTGTTTGAATGAGTGTGGTTTTCCTTTTCTTTCTTTGGCCTAGAGATGATATTCAGTCTACTCTGACTGCTTCTGATCTTTGTTTTTCATTTTTCTCTGTAATATGTCCAATATGTCTATTTGTTTTCAGTTTTTTTAATTGCACAAATAATATGTATTAATGAGAAATAAAAAAAAGGTAAAAAGAAAGTAAAAGTTTTTAGTGATTACATTACCAATTAAAAATTTTTATTGTTGTTTTTGTCTTTGTTTACAAGCCTTGCCTGGTCATAGAGGCCTATAATCTTAGCAGTCAGGAAAATTACCAGTTTGATCTGAATTGGGGCAGTTTATCAATTCAGCAAGACTGTCTCAGAATAGTGAATGGGCTGGGAATGCCACTCAGTTGTGAAGGTTCTGGGTTAAATCCCTAGAACCTCCAAATCTTTCTGTCTCTTGATGGAAAACTGCCTCTAAAAAGTTGCTTGCTTTTCTCTCTCTAGCTGGAGACAGGTAGTTTGGAACTGATAGTCCTTGTTTTGGTGGCGTCATATCAGTGTGTCTGTGGCCCTTGTTAAGTTTATAGGAAACAAAGCCACACTGATTGCTCTGGAAGAAGGCTTAACAGGACCTTCTTTGACTCTTCCCAAGCCGCCCTTTCCGAATAGGATGTAGAGACTAACATTTTCCCATTCCTCCTGCCAAAACCAGAGGTTGTCTTCTGGGACTGTCTCTGGGACTGTATCCCCACTTGTCATGCATTCAGTTTAGGGAATACCAAAGGAGAAAAAGTAGTAAGCACAAGTGGTGAGCTCCCTGCTGGCTTTGTGCTATGTATTTCAAGTTCTGGAGTTCTGGTGTTTGCCATCCCCTTAGTCTCAGCTGTTTCCTTTTTAAGATTCATTCATTCATTCATTCGTTCAATGCTGGGGAGTGAACTGAATCCAGGACTCGCACACTGAACTCCACACCCCGTCATTCTTTCAAGACAGGTTCCTGCTAAGTCATTGAATTCCCTGGTCTGGGTTCAGCCTCATGAACCTCCTGCCTCTGTCTCCCCAGGTACTGGCCACACCCAGCCGGTTACTTACTTTTCAAGGCCTCAGATTGCTGGTGTGTTTCTTTTGTCTAGGTAGGAGAGACATCTTGATGTGTATGTAATCCCATCTAACCGGGACTGACATGTTTTGGCCCTGAAAGTGTCCTTTTATGTTGCGGGTTAAGGTTAGTTTGTTTCATATGTTTTTTTCCTCTTTAATAGGGTGGTCAAGGAGACATGGCCACTGCCATTAGGGAGGTGGGGATTTGGAGACAGACTAGAACATTGCTACTGAAGAATTACCTGGTTAAATGCAGGACTAAAAAAAGTAGCGTTCAGGTAAGTTTAAAATACCCTTTTTATGTCTTGTTGCAATTTATTTAGCTTTCAGATGTTCTGTTTGTAAAACATGATCTTGTTGGATGCAATTTTTTGTAATAGTATTTTCTCTGCTTTCTTTCTTTCTTTTCTCTTTTTTACTTCTTTTTTATGTATTTGGTACAGGGTCTCACTACACAGCTTGGACTCCTTGTGATCCTCCTGTTTCCAGCACCCCCTCAGTGCTGGGATTACAGGCCTGTGCCACCACACCATGCTTGGTGGCCTGCTCAGCATGCCGGGGCAGGACTGGCACAGAATGTAGTGCTGGGGATTGACCCTGGTCCCTGCACTTCCCTAAGCAGGCGCTTTGTCTGCCGAGCTGTGTTGATGGTCCAATACTTCTATTTTATTTTTTTGCATTTCTGGAGATTGAACTCAGGACCTTGTGCTTGCCAGGCAAGCACTTATTCTATTGAGCTATCTCCCCGGCCCCCAATACTTTTAATAATGATTATTAAATTTAGTTAATTTTGTAAATAACTACTTAATTTTGAAATTTAGGAATGAAATTCTTAGCATTCATAAACTTTTTACGTAGAACTTCTATTTCATGGACTCTCGAGTGCTTTACCGAACAGTGATTAAAGCTATTGTATGTCATAGATTTTTCCCCAGTGTGCATTACTTTCTTTTTGAAAAGGAAAGAACTTTAGCTAAGGGTGGATATACGTTGTTTATCTCCTGAAACCAGAGTACAAGTGACTAACGGAGGAAATAACAGTTCATTTGTTCTAAGAGCTGACCATAGAATTTTATAGTTTTAGTAACATAAATTTAGGCATTATTAGAGTCATAAGTTATGATTCAGAATGACATAAGACTTTCTATAGGGCTGTTTGGTAAGTTACTTTAAGTAAATTTATTTGATTTTGCCAGTAATCTAACATGTTTAAAGATTACCTTTCATGTGACTTTATTATGTGACTTGAGTTTGAAAATATTTCCATAAAATAATATAGAGGAAAAATCATCTAATATGCCTATTGGGTTTAGAGAGATACTTAACCCAGTAACTCTTTTGGAGAGAATTGCTTTTAGTTTTTATACATAAAAAAGAGTAACTATTTTTTCATGTATTTTCTTAGTTATATTATTTTTATATAAATCATGTTTTTTGTTGACATTGTCATACTTTGTAATTGTTATTATTTTTTATTGTAGGAAATTCTTTTTCCACTATTTTTTTTATTTTGGCTAATATTAATTAGCATGATGCATCCAAATAAGAAATATGAAGAAATGCATGATAGAGAACTTACTCCAATGGACAAGTCTGTTCTCTCTGACTTAGTACTTGGATATACTCCAGTGACTAATATTACCAGCGACATCATGCAGAGAGTATCCACTGATTACCTGTCTGATGGTATGTTGTTCTTTAAGCTGTTCTTACAAAAGAATAGCTATACAATCTGAAATGTATAGCCCCTTCAATACTTAGTGCCTTATTTTACTGAGCAGATAACATCTATAACACCCAATAGGTGTTTTCCAACCAGTATATAATTCTAAAAAATACAATCATTTAATTCTATTGCCAAGGGCTGGGGAGATAGCTCAGTAGAATAAGTGCTTGCCTGGCAAGTACAGGGTCCTGAGTTCAATCCCCGGTACTGGGGAAAAAAAAGCCCTTGAAAATTCTATTGCCTTATGTTCCTTTGTGAAATACTAATTTATATTCCTGACAGTATGTGTATATTTTCATTGATTCTTGGACAATTTAGGAAATAACTTATTTGTATCATATAAAACATTTGAAGGAGTATTTCATTTTGACTCTGACTTATACTGAAGCTAGAAATGTATGATAAAGATTGTAAAGCAGTAACCTTTTCAGATTTCTATACCTATTTGTGGAGGCATATGGTATGAACTGAAGTACTTAACTTTGGAGATCATGACTATTACTAAATATATAGGTTTTTTCCATGTATATTTCACACAAAGAAGTGGACTAGAAAGTAGTGAAGGCATTGAAGTTCCTGTGAATTTTAAGCAGCTGTGAGAAAACCTAAAGGAAGAATCAGAGAAAATGGTAGACCTGTAAGACCAAGCAATGGAGGCGGTGAATTGTAAAATAACAGATTAGCATTTTGTTTTATATCATACAAGACAGTTGTAATTAGCTTCTAGCATATATCAGTATATAGTCCATTACTGAATGATGTTAATTACATTAGCTTCTTCTTAGTTTAGTACTATTTAACATTTTTATCAGACTTATATTGATGTGTTTGTTGCTCTGTCATATTAAACACAACATGGGTAGCCATGAAAGTTTTGCATGCAAGCTCAAAATACTGGTTAAATGTTGAAAATGCATCATTAATTGAGTAGAAAAAATACAAACCAAGAAATGCAAGTCAGTGTCTTTTTATTTATTTTTTAAACATTTATTTATGTATTTATTTGGTACAGGGTCTCACTACACAGCTGGACTCGTAGTGATGCTCCTATCTCAGCTTCCCCGGCGCTGGGATTACAGGCATGTGCCACCATGCCTGGTTTCCATGGCCAGCATGGCATGCAATATCAGGGATCGAATCTGGGTCCTTGTGCTTGCCAGGCAGGTGCTTAGATTGTCGAGCTAGCTCCCCAGCCCAAATCAGTGTATATTGATTTAGCAAATTCGTATCTCTAAATTTGTACTTTGTAATAGTATTTTATCTTTTTAATAACTGCATACATATGTAACGTACATGATGTACATACATGCTTGGTAAAATGACCGATAGGTTGTTGAACTAACACCTTTATTCAAGTTGGTCCTGGAGTTCCATGTCTGTAGGAAGTTGTGGAAGATCATATTAATAAACATTGAAATAATAGTTTGAAATTTGCAAAGCATGTCCATGTTTGTTGCTCATTGTAATCAGCTAGGTACTGTGGCTGAGAACATTGGAGAGGAGAATCGCTTACTGGTTCTTGCACAGCTAGTAAATTAGGACATTAGGTACCAATCTGTATTCTTTTTATTTCTGCACATACTGTGGAGTGTTTTTAGTTTGTTAATAAGTAAAACTGCAGGAAAGTATTTAAAAAATGGTCTTACCTAATATGAAAGGGTAATGACTGTATTTTTTGCCACTTACCTTCTAGGAAGGTAATAATATTGAGTTTAGAAGGATTCTTTTTTTTTTTTTTTTTTTTCTGCTGGCTCAGGCTGCCTTAAGGGCAGTTCTGGTGGGCATGTGGAGCTGAAGATCAAACTGTGGTCCCCTGCGACTGTCTGGGTTTACGACAGCAGGAACTTGAACAATTGAGCTATCCTGCAAGCACCTAATATTGGGTTTAACTGGCAAATTTTATTCAAATAAGAGTTGTATCATAGTTACTAAAATGCATTTTCTGAGAAAGATTGAGGAATTTTCTTCATAAAAGCAAATATTTAGGGCTGGCCAAATAGCTCAGTGGATTAAAGTACCTGCAAGCTAGAGCAGGAGCCAGAGGTTCGATCCCTGGGTCTGCTGTGGCGGTGCTGCCTCTAGGGTGCGCTGAGATGGCAGAGACTGGGCTTGGTGGCACGCCCCTGTAATCCCAGCTCTTTGGAGGCTATAAACAGGTGGATCTAGTAGTCCGATCTAGTAGTGAGACCCTGAACACCCTGTAGAACCTTCCCTAAAGTACAAAAATAAAATAAATAAAATTGAAAAGCAAATATTTAAAAATCCATTTACCTCAGAATTTATAATTTTATTTTTCAATAGATGAATGAACTACATGACTGAACTGCATTTTGAGAACCTCATTACTGCTTAAGATCTTAGATTTAAGAGTACCTGAAAGTGAGCCTGCTAGTAGTGGATTTTAAAGAATGGAGCTGATAGTAAAATTATTCAGTATTAAACTTAGTATAATACATTGAGGCTCTGAGAACAGCAATCTCTTGATGATACGATTTTGCATATTATTTTATACTATGCTTTGTCATAACAAACTGTACCTAATTTAGTAATCACAGGACAGCTTAGGATCTGTAAAGTTAAGTTATTTCATTCACTATTCAGTTGTGTTTTCTGGAGAGCTTATTTGGAGCTTCTAGCAGGGGAGTGCAGCTGCTCCCATGCCCTTGACCAAGGAAACGGTCCCCCTAGGTCTGTGAGGTTGTCCTCTTCGGCTGAGCACACAACGTCAGCAGGGTCACACGTGGAGCTGTGAGGCCACCTAGCCAGCCAGATCAGCGGAATCAACCCTGGCCATCAGTGGGGTGACAGATGTCCCAGCCAGATTGCCCTCACATCTGAGTTGTGGTTTTTTAGAAGTATTTTCTAAGGTGTTACGGAGTAAAACAAAACTGCTTACAGTGAAACAAAAGTGCATATAAAACATTATATTGATCAGATGTAATCATAAAATAATTCTATACTAAAATGTTTTGTGATCTAACTATATTATTATGTTTATAGTCATCATTACTGAAGAATATGCAAGTGAAAAAGAAATGCTAGCATCCAGTCATTCGAAGTCCAGCAACTTTGTAGGCGTGGTTTTCAAAGACCTCATGTCCTATGAGCTGCGTTTTTTTCCTGATAAGATTCCAGTATCTTCTGTTTATTTGGATTCAAGAGGTAAATAGTCCTAAGTAATTGTTGAAGTCAGTTAAATGCATATCTTGGCTTCTCCAGATTCCTATGCAAAATTTGAAGTAGGGTCTAAATGTATCTGTACATATAAGTGTGTGTGTGTGTGTATGTGTGTGTGTGTGATGCAGTTATTTATATGACATCCATTTTAATATTTATGTATCAATTGCAGTAATAAAGCAGATTTTTGTCTTATATTACATATCTTCCTCAATGTGTGGTTTTTCTCTTCATGTAATTGTTTTCACTTACGCTGTAGTACAAATCTTTCAGGTCTCCAGGTCTGCCACTTTTACATTTGAAACATGGACATCAGCCTTCACTTACTTAAACCTATGAAGAGATATTACCAAGCATAAATATTACTGAGCCAATGTGAAAGTCACTGTGCTGTGCTAAATATTGAGTTGGTGACAGGATTCCGAGAAGCTTTTATGCAGAATTCTTCTGCCAAGTTCCCCATCCCCGCACCCCTTGTTCTTGCATCCGGAGGTCCTTTGCACCAAAACCAGCACAGTGATTTACTTTGAAATAAAGTGATTGTTTTAAATAGCTATTTATAATTAATTTTTCTTTTCACAATTCTATTCAAATGCTAAATATAACTGCTATATTCCAGTATTTTAAATAAAGAATTATTAACCTTATAGATATTGTTTTTGAAGGGCAATATCATATTTTCTTTGGCTCTCTAGAAACTGACTCTTACCCGGTAACCCTCCATGTTATCTTTAGAGAAAGCACTTCTGTATGTACAAATCTTCATGTCTCACATTTTCCTCCTCATAGCTGACTGTTCAAAATCGTGTGAGGCTGCTCATTACTGGTCCTCAGGGTTCAGCGTTTTACAGGCATCCATAGATGCTGCCATTATACAGGTAAATATGCTAAGGAAGGAAAACTAGGTCATATTTTAATATAATTACTTGGTTCTTTTTTTTCCCAACACTACTGGGGATTGAACTCGGAGCCTTTGCACTGAATTATATTCTCAGCCCCTTTTATATTTTTATTTTAAGACAGAATCTCATTGAATTGCTCAGGCTGTGCTTGAACTTGCTAACTTTCTGCTTTAGACTCTGAGCAGTTGGAATTACGCCCACGTGCTATCATGCCTGTTGTTATTTAATACTTCTTATAGTCCACTTTTATTTAATGATTTTAAGTGTAGGATTCAAGCATAGTATATATCCATCTACCATACTTACCATAAATAATATTTACAAAAGACTATACTTTTAGGCATTTTCCCTAGAATACAAATAACTTAGTTTAAAGAAAGTAACTGTGTTTATTATCTTTTTCACAATAGATGTTATATTTTATTTGGCATCTATTTGTTTAATGAACATTTTTAAATTTATGTTCTTATATTAACCCTTTGGGTAACAACTAGTGAGATTGCTGGCATTATTATCTCATTTTTTAAATATGAAACTGAAATATAGGGATATTAAGTAACTTTTCAAAACTCAGTTTATTAGTGGCAAAGCAGCAGTTCATATTATGGCTTTTTAACTCCACAAAGTATGTACTTTAATATTCTTTGTGCTATACATTGTGTGTAACTGTTTAAATTAAATTCTAAAAGCATGCATAGGCCTGATTTATTGTTTCACATGTTGCATAAATCTAGCTATGAAATTTCATTTATTTTTTAACATTTTAAAATTTTGTGCATGGGTTAGAAAGCAATAAGTTGAGATAGTAGTAGAACTTGAACTACTAGGGGTAATCATATAATTTTCCCATGTTCCCTATGGATCTGTATTTTTTTTTTTGTTTGCTTTTGCAGTTGAAATTAATTGTTAATTAACAGTTGAGATTAATGAAATACTGATTTCAAAAATGCATGTCAACTATCTTTATTTAAATATTGAGTCTGTCAAAAAATGTAAACATCAGGAGAAGAAAAAATTGTATAAATATTTTAATACTAAATTTCTTGAGACATCATGAAACAATACAAATTACCTTTGACTTCTACATTGCAGGAGGTGCTTAAAGTGGTGGCCATGAGCTCGCAGACATTTTTTAGTACAGTGAACTGCTGAAGTGTATATATGTTTCTTGGTGGACTTTGTATGTTCAAAGTGTATAAATAGTGATAGAACTGCGACTGTGATCTGAACAGGAGACCTGTCTCGGTTGTTAGCATGTTATGCAGTAAATTGCCTGCAATAATACTTCACAGTGTTGTAAGAACCAACTGAGTGGTATATGTGCAATTCTTCTAATCTCTTGCAACAGGGTATAGATGGATTAGGGAAATGAACTGTGCCGATCCAGTGGTAATAAAGATGTAAAGATGCAAAATATAGGGCATATTACAGTTATGATTGTAGCACTTGAGTTTTGGCCAAAGACTAGCCATCCACAGCCCAGGCCGCACTGCATGAAGAGGCAGGACAAATTTCAGTTTAACAGTTGGGTTAACTATCTCAGTTTAGTAGTTAATAGTCTACTTTTATTTTATGATTTTTAAGTGTAGGGTTCAAGCATGGTATATATATCCAGTCTACCATTATTACTGACCATAAATAATACTTACGAAAGACTATACTTTTAGGCATTTCCCCTAGAATACAAATAACTTAGTCAATAACTATCATATGTTATAGTTTTATTATTCTGTCATGTATGCTGCAGATGCAGTTTATTTATTTTGCTTTTGTGGGACTGGCTGGCCCCAAGCTCACCATGTTCTTTCTTTAGCCTCTAAAGTGCTGCCTTACCTCCTAAGTGCTGAGATTAAAGGTGTGCACCACTACACTCAGTTCACTTGCATATTTGGTTTGATTTACTTTGATTTTAATTTATTATGTTTATTGGAGACAGAGTCTTGGTATATAGTTCAGACTGGCCTTGAACTCACTGGGTAGCTCAGGCTGGCCGGGAATTTGTGGTAATCCTTCTGCCTCAGCCTCCTGGGTGCTGTGATTCCTGCCATTCTCCACCTCACCTGGTTTTCATGTGCAGATTTTGAAACACTAGGCATGTTGCTTAAGAGAAAGTTTTAAAATAGTTGTAGGTACAATGGTACCAGTAATTTCCTAAATGCTCTATTTTAAAGATTGTTTATTTAATTAAAATTTATACACTCAGCAACCTCAAACATTAGACTGTGTACATACTTCCAAGTGAATTAAAAGCAGTACTGTACATCATACCAGTGTTGTTATGGTCATTCACTTTATTAAGTGTATAGCTTTTGAGGGTTTTATTTATATAAGATTATTGAATAAATCTGGAGTACAGTTGTTACATTTTATTAGAGGATAGTCAGAGCTAACATTATTTAATGTATTTATATTTTCTAATTGTAGTTGAAGACAAATGCTTCTCTTTGGAAGGAGCTGGAGTCAACTAAAGCTGTCGTTATGGGGGAGAGTGCTGTCATAGAAATAGATGCTTTTCCTCGAGGAGTGACTTTAATATACATGGTCATAGCCTTTTCACCTTTTGGGTACTTCTTGGCAATTCATATTGTAGCGGAGAAAGAAAAAAAGTTGAAGGAATTTTTGAAGATAATGGGACTTCATGATACTGCCTTTTGGTACGTTATTAAAAGTTCCTTATTTAGAATAATTAACAGGTGGGTTAAGTGTTTCAGAATGGTAATTTTAAAGGTAGAATTTGAGACAAGTCAGTATGCTTCAGCAGTTGGCATGATTTAGCATAATTGAAGAATGTGGAAAACTTACCTTGACAATATATTTAAATTTTACTTCACGCTTGTTTGAGTCCATGAGATATGTTTTGTGAATTTTGCTGTATATTATGCAGAAGAGAGGAGATAGTGGGAAGGTAGAAACTACCAGTTTTACTCCTCTTCCAACATCGTAGCATATGCATAATACAGAAAATTTGGTTAAAATGAGTAAAGCCTATGTAAAAGTAGTATGTGGATTTTTTTCCTCCCCAGAAAACTAGTTATTTGTATGAATTACAGTGAAGAATATACAAATTACTTATAGAGGAACAAGTGGAAAAAAGTTTTCATTAGTGTGTTTTAGTGGATCACCATTTTTATGCAGTGAATAATTATAGAGGCATACATATTATGATCAATCTAAACACATTTTCCTTACTCTTTCTAGTATATAATAAGAAAACTTGTCTTAAGTTCATTTGAGGGGAAGGTTAACACTGTGTGTGTAAGTTGCTGTTACATAATGTATCTTACCAAATTTTATTCCACTTGGGTCAATGTAAGAATTAATTATAATTTAAAAATTATAACTAATTTATATAATAAGGTTATTATATAACATTTTCTTTCTTCTCTTTTACGTTGTAGGAGTGAATGGTTTTCAACATGCATTGTGTATTTAAAGTGTTTTGTGTGGAAACAATTGCTGAATTAAAAAGACAAATCAGTTTCCTAGGTGCCTCTATTTACTCCTATAAAATAGTGGATTAAATTCTGTTAATATAACTGCTTTATAGTCTTCATTCAGTATTTTTGATATACATTAACTCAATCTGCTACCTGGGAACAATAAAAATAAAATGAAATCAAATACTATAACAATTTTATTGAGCTCTGATTTTAAGAGAAATTTTGAGTAAAAGTGATGACCCCATTTTTTATCTTGTATTGTGTAACTGTAATTATGCCATTGATTGATAAAGAGTTTTTATTGTTTATAGTAACAAAAGCCATCAGAATTTTAGTTATAGTACATTCTATAAAGTAAATCATGAACCCATTAATTCTATAAAAATCAGGACTATTGAATTTTTGAAAGTATTAGATTTAAATCAGTCATTAATTGTTATTTTAAAACTTTTTGTCTCTTTGACACCATTTTATCATTATATCAGATTATGCTTTTATCTGTAACTTAACCAGTACTGTATCTTTATTTATGAGTATTAATTTCCAGTATATGAATATGCATGGAAATATATTGACTTAAAAATAAAATATGTAAACCTAATTTGAGCTTTTATTTAGAATGCTTTTTTGACTATGGAAGCCCGTGCATTTGACCATACATGTGTTTGCCTTTTCATTTTAGGCTTTCCTGGGTTCTTCTCTATGCAAGTTTGATTTTCCTTATGTCCCTTCTTATGGCAGTCATTGCAACAGCCTCTTCGTTATTTCCTAACAGTAGCAGCTTTGTGATATTTTTGCTTTTTTTCTTATATGGATTGTCATCTGTAAGTATTTTAACTTGAAGTGAGAATAAAGAAGTGTCAGAATATTTGAGAATTTAGCAAAATATTTTTCTTGGTTTAGTTATACCCACTTTTCCATAAAAGTTACATTGTTGCTAGGTTACTGATAAATTACTTAATAAATGATGTAGAGACTGGGCGTGGTGGCACACACCTGTAATCTCAGCACTTGGGAGGCTAAAAACAGGAGGATCATGCAAGTCCAATCTGTGTAGTGAGACCCTCTACTAAATACATTTAAAAAAATAATAAATCATGTAGCATCTTTTTGTGTCCGTATATTTAAAAAGTTAAAAATAGTCAAGGCTTAAATTTATCCAGTATTTCAGTTGTGGTTAAGTCTCTTTATTGTTATATAATTGTGTTTGTAATTAAAATTACTCACTCATGGCCTTTGCCCCTGTCTTCATAAAATCCTGATTGTTCAACGTTAACTGAGGCTACAGGGTGATTATTTTTAAAAATGTTTTTGTAAGTATAGGTCTGTAATAGTCACGATACTTGCATGGCATCCTGGCTGGGTGCTGGCTGTAGTGACCAGCCTCTGTTGTAAGTTCAAGCTTTCATTCTGATTTGCTTATCCATCCATCTGTTCCAGTTATTAAGCGTTTTGACTATTACCTCTACTGTTTAAAATGATAAATTATGAATACTGTAACTTGTACTTCTCTATATATTTACCTGATTTTATATCATGCCAAAAATGAAGTTTAAAAGATGAGTCCTTTTTTTTTCTTTCAGGACTTTGCATTTGCCATGCAAGCACTTATTCCACTAAGCTCTCTCCCCAGCCCCAGGGTTTTGTTCACATATTTTACACATCTAAGTGCAGAAATTTAGTTTCTGTGGTGTATGTGTGGTCTCATTTGCTTATGATGCAGATGAAGTGCAGTCTTTAATATTTGTCAGTTTAAATTTTTAAAATGTGTTTTACTATTTGTATGAAAAAACCTTACTATGTCATTTAGAAATAAGTGTATTTTAATAATTGTCTTTTCCAGGGACCACAGCGCATTTTTTCACAAGCAGAGTTTAATTTGTTTTCATGCCAGCATATATAAACGATGCATTAATCTTAACGTTTCTATGTTATAGGTATTTTTTGCTTTAATGTTGACGCCTCTTTTTAAAAAGTCAAAACATGTGGGAATAGTTGAATTTTTTGTCACCGTGGGCTTTGGATTTGTGGGCCTTTTGATAGTCCTCATGGACAGTTTTCCCAAGTCATTAGTATGGCTCTTAAGTCCTTTTTGTCAGTGTACTTTTTTAATTGGCATTGCACAGGTAGGTAACATGTTGCCTTTGCATTCTTTTTTTTTTTCTCTTGAATTCTATACAATACTACCATCAATATGACTTTTGATTTGTTAAAAAATTATAATTTTATTATGAGGAAGCAGAGATGTTTGAGTACTAGAGTACATTTAAGGTCTACTTTTATTTATATTTCTGTTATTTGGAATGTTTAGAGACCAGCCTGAGTAACAGTTTTTAAGTTCATCACTTTTTATTACCGTAGTTTTCGAGTATTCTGTTTTGGTGTAGTGACCCCATTTGTTAGAAGTTTTTTCGTTTCCATGCCAAGTAATCTAGACTGCTGTGTTGCTACCATTTGTAATTTTAAGAAAGTACAAAAATGTGCATGGAGTAGAACAGATTTGGCATAAATGCAGTGGGTTTTTTTGGCCAGGTCTTCATGGAATTGTCCTTTTCCTAAACGATATTTAGATGTGTAAATTAGATTTTATTTCCCTTACAGATATAGTCAGGCTGTAAGTGAAAGAAGTGGTGTGAACAACTACTTTATGTACTAGAACATATATTTGGCTGGGGTACAAAGAAAAAACATATACTGTATAAGAGAATGTTAGTGTTGATTGACTAGAATATCCTGGTTTATCAGACTAAGATAGATATTATAAATACTAAGTTAAATTTTAATTACTTCAAGCCAGGTGTTGTGGCGTATGACTGCGACCTAAGCACTGGGGAGGCTGAGGCAGAAGGAGTGCGAGTTCCAGGCCAGTGTAGCTCCATAACACGTTCAAAAGTAGCCTGGACTGTAAAATATAGCAAGTCTTTATATTGCTAAAACAAAACAGAACGAACAACAAAAAATAGAAATTTCAGTTGATTGAAACCTCAGAGCTTTTGCTACTCATTTTGAGAGTCCTCTGAATCCCCCTTTTGTTAAGAAGGGAGAGTTACACTTTCATCCCTATGTTTCTGTACTGAGTGGCAGGCCCTTTCATTATCACTTAATTCACCTCTAATCTCACAAATAACAGGGCTGAAATTCAGAGTATAAAGTTTATTAACATAACAGCTGGCAGGGAAAGTCCTAAGTGAGGTCCCACCCTCTAGTAATCTTTCTGTTTCTGTTTTGGCACATGTGTCTATCAGTAATACTGTAATAATTGCATTAGTTTGCCAAATTCTCTTTCAGTGTTGAGATACTGAGCACAGTTTGATCCTCTGTAGTGTGATTATTTTCCTTTCATTTAGACAGTAATCCTTTAGTGTGCTTTAGTTATTGTTCATATCACACTTTACTTTTACTTCATTTGATAGTCACTGCATTAGAACGAAAGGCCTCAAGAGTTGATGTAGCAGAGTTTAAAATTACAGCATTAAAAACTTGATTGAAGTGAATGTTTGTGGTAAATTTCTATTTGGTGACATCATATTTTTTGATAAAGTGGTGTCAGTTTATTTAAAATACTCATTTTGGTTATATGAGATATAATGAATAACACTAAACGCTTCTGCTTTTTAAAATCATTATTATATAATAAAGCTGGTGTTCCTATTTTCCAGGTCATGCATTTAGAAGACTTCAATGAAGGTGCTTCATTTTCTAATTTCACTGAAGGCCCATATCCTCTGGTTATTACTGTTATCATGCTGATGCTTAACAGTGTATTCTATGTCCTCCTGGCTGTCTATCTCGATCAGGTCATTCCAGGTATGTTTTTGGTTATTGAACTGTATTTTAAAGATTTTTAGTTATTTTGGCCCACATAAGGTCGACTACAGGGTTGGATTATTCCAGAAAGTGTCTTAAGTTATATTGATTGTCAAAACTTTTAATTGGATTTTGAATGACTATATTTTAAACCATGGGTTTGGACAGGTGAACCTAGGGAGATCGTGTAGAGGGTGGTTTATCTGAACTGCACACTGATGGCTGAACTAACTCCTTCCCTAATCAAATCTTTTTTAAAGTCTTTATTGTTTTGCCTCTTAGGGAAAATAAAATTACGATGAAGATTACTGTGAAGTAATGCTCTTATGTCTTATCGTGCATGTGAACCAACTCTCAGTAGTAATATTAAACATCTAACAGCTCCTTCCTTTGCCCCAGGAGTTTGTTACTTCTGTTTGCATTCTCATCCTGTCTTGGGCTCCATGTAGTTTTAAAATTAAGTTAATAGTTCATTTCCTGTCTTTGTGATTAAAAAACTTTTTCAGAAATAATTTGTATAACTCATTTTTTAATTTTTATTTTTCAGGGGAATTTGGCTTAAGGAGATCATCTCTATATTTCTTAAAACCATCATATTGGTCAAAAAACAAAAGAAATTATAAGGAGTTATCAGAGGGCAACGTTAATGGGAATATTACTTTTAGTGAAATTGTTGAACCTGTTTCTTCAGAATTTGTAGGCAAAGAAGCCATAAGGTATGATGTAATCTTTGCGGTATAAAGACTGTGATGGAAGCTGCCAGTTTTATGTTTTTGATCTGTTTATGAATATGGTAGCATAGATTTGATAATTATGATTTTAAAATATAGTCTTTGGGTAGGCTGCTTTTCCTTAAAATTCTCATTTTCCTAGCAGCCATTGAGGATAAAGTTGCTGTGAGATATAAAATATTACCTATCAGTGGAGGATTATAAAAATAATAAGACCCAGTGGCTATCCAGTTACGCTGTTCATAGCACTTCTAACTGTGTAGACTGGCACAGAATGCTCTGCACTTTGATTCATGTTGAGTTGTGATACGCAACATATTAAACTTTAATTTCTTAGATTTTTAGTATTGTGAGAAATTATAGTAATACTTTAATATTTAAGAATTGAAAGAATTCAGTGTTTTTTCTTGTTATAATAATTGAGCCCAAATCTAATAAAAATATGGAAGAAAAACAATAAATTGAAAAAAGTCATGTATAATGTTTTTTAATTTAAGAAAAATGTATAAAAAGAAGCGACAGTCAAATACTTAAGATGTATGTAGTGGGACAGTAGTTAGCATTTTGAGGGATGAAATTTAAACTGATCAATAAAATTGTTAGTTCTATATACAAAAATCTCAAATAGAATAAAGCAATCACTTTGTATTTACAGACAGTTCAGGAGATGGGCCAACATGAAATGATATTTATGCCCCTGTACTAACGTTATAGATATTACAGATATTTAATTAACCAGAGATAAAAAGAAATCCTAAATTACTGCAATCAACTGCTTCTCTTATTTTTAGAGGTTGACTTAACATGAAAAGTGAATGAATGATTCTTAAAGTGGAAAGGAGAGGAATGTTATGTATGTAGCTTCTTTGAAATGGTTTAGGGCTAGGAATGTAACTCGGGGTAGAGTGCCTGTCTAGTACATGTGAGGCCCTGGTGTTGATCCCCATTGCTACCCCAAAATAGCACTAGATAAAACAATTTTGTATGATTCTGTATTTACGATCAACTTTCTTTGACTGGTTGTCTTAGCAGGAAGGTACTTTATTCCCATTAAATATGACCTTTCTTTATTCTTCCATTTTGGAACAAGAATGCCAATCATTTTTTTGACATAATGTCAACAAAATCTCTCTTGAACCTGCCTCCTTTCCCCCAGAAAAACAAAATAGTATTTAAATAACTTACCTCAATGTGGGTCTGCAACCCTTCCTTCAGTGCTTAGGAAGTACCATGGATTGCGAGAGATATACAGTGAGCTCAAATTCTATAACATACATTTTAGAATTAAACAACTTTGATAGAAATATACTAAAAATTGTGTTTTTCAGAATAAGTGGTATTCAGAAGACATACAAAAAGAAGAATGAAAATGTGGAGGCTCTAAGAGGTAAGTAGCTTTCCTAGGATTTGGTTCACAGTAGTAAAGTACAAAATAAAATTTTTTATAACCATCTGTCTTATTTTTAGAGATACTTTATGTAATATAATGAAATTAACATTTTATTAGTCATAAAACCAAGAAGTAGTCTATGTGAAGGTAAAAAATACTCAAGTATTACAGCAAGTTTATGTCCTTTTTCATTTTATTATTATGTGTGCGTAGATATATGAATTCCTTTTTAAAAAACTCTTTTGGCCTAATGTAGAGTTTCCAAACCTCAGTACTCTACAGATATTTGGGCCTGATAATACTTCTTGTGAGGAACTGTATTGAAAATTGTAGGGCCAGGGATGTAGCATAGCAGCATAAGCACCTGACTGGCCGGTGCAGGGTCCCAGGTTTAATCCCTGGTACTGCAAAAAAAAAAAGAAAAAATAAAAAATTGCAATATGTTTAGCAGTATCTCAGTCAGGGGTCCTCCAGGACAGTAAAATACCATACATGCTCATTCACACATACACATACTGCACTGTTAATCTTTTTGGCTTTATTCTGATCGGGGATACTGGTATGTTAATGTGGCTCTAATTTGCGTTTACTAGTAACTAGTGCTGCTGATTACCTTTTCATGTGATTATTGGTGTATGGAATTGTTTTTATTACGTAAAGTGCATGGTTTTTTTTTTTCCTACATTTTAGATCACTTTTGTAAGCAAAAGATATTCATCTATCCTTCTCTAGTCTGAAGTTTGTCTTTTTACTAGGATAATAGTATCTTTAGTAGAGCACAAGTACTTAATATGGGTAATACCCAACTCATGTATGTGTTCTTTTATGATTTACAGTGCTCTTTGACTCTTGTTTTACTTTTTTTTTTTTTATTCTTCTTTTACTTAACATTGAAAGTCATATTTTGCCTTTAAGTAGGTTATTTGGATAGAAATTATTGCTAATGCAAAGATGCAAAAGAAGGAGGTAGACATCTAGACTGCCAAGGAAGTAGTGAAATTTTGCAATTAACTTGATTTGTCGATTTAGAAACTTCAGTTAGATCCCCATAATACAAATAGTAAAACTGAAAAGTGAGATTATCAAGGTAATAGGAAACAATGTAAATATGGAAAAATTATTTGTATTTTCACATACAACAAAGACAATAAAATTCAAAATAGTATTAACTAGTTAAAATGTTATTTATAAACAAATCAGATAAAAGATACAGGGGCCTTGTATATTGAAAAAAGAACCATTGCTGAGATAAACTGAGAGCTAAATACTTTGAGAGGGATCACATTCATGGATTAGAAGACTCAGTATTTAGAGGTGCATCCTATTAGAACTCAGCAGTTTGAAACTCTGCCAAAATCCTATTAGTTTTTTTTTTTCTGTTGATGTTTGATATTCTGTAATTCATATGTATGTGCAGATAACCTAAAATCTCCAAACAACTTGAACAAAGGCCAAGAACTAGTGTTTTTATTTCAAGGCCTCATATAAATATTAAAATAATTAAGACTATGATTTTTGGCAAAACAGCAACAGAGAACTAAATAAAGTAGAATAAGAGAATACACAAATAGTACATATATTTTTATGGGCAATATTAGGTTGTCATTGAATTGATTAATAATGAATTTAATAGCAGACATACTTTTGAACAAATGCTGTTTAAATGATCTTGTATAGATACTGGCATGTAATCAAAACAAAAAGTAGAAGTGGGCTTTGCTCCATACTTGACACCATATACAAAAGCTAATAGAACATATACTTTAAACATAAAACCTAAAACAGTGAAATTTATAGATTGCGAACATAGGAGGAATCTTATGGATTAGACTTTGGGGTGGACCCAAGCTTCTTAGATGTGACACCAAAAGCTCAAGGTCTGCTCCAGGAGAATTGTTTGTAGATTGGATTTCTTCTTAGGTTGACAAAGTGACTCTTTTGCAGGACACCTGCCAAAGCTTGCAACACAGATGTTCATAAGTCTGAAACTTACTGTGTAAGATACCCAGTTCATAAATGGGAGTATAAAAATTAGTCACCTAATGATAAGATTCTGTTAAAAGAATCAAAAAACAGACCACTGACCTGGAGGAAATACTTGTAAAGCATATATCTACTAAAGGGTTCTATGCAGGACATGCAAAAAATCTAATTAGCAAATGGACAGAATATTTGAACAGGTTTGGCCAGTGAAGAAAAAAACATAGCAAATAAGTGATGTGCAGGATTAGTCTTTGGGACAACGCAAACTAAAATCGCAGTAATATTGGGCCTGAGCTGTAGCTCAGTGGCATAAGTGCCTGCCTGGCAAGCACAAGGCTCTGAGTTTGATCCTCAGAACCTAAATAAATAAATACATAAAATCAAAGTGATAGATCAGTGTATAACTTAAAATGATTAAAATTAAAAAGATTGATCATGGCATATGTGTTGATGAGGATGTAGAATAATTGGAACTCAAACATTGCTAGAGGAAACATTGTACAGCTACTTTGGAAGCTAGTTGACAGTTTGTGAAAAAATTAAGTATAAATCTGCTATGTGACCCAGTCATTCCACTTCTAGGAAGGCAGCAAAAAGAAATGAAAGCTAATGCCCATAAAAATAAACATGGATGTTCATTGAAAATTTATTTTTAATATTCCCAAACAAATAAGCAGATACACCAAATGTAGCATATCTGTACCAGGAAATGTATGTTACATAGCAATAAAAAAGAATGGACAGTTAACTCATGCTGCAGCATGAATGAATCCCAAAATTTATGTTGTCACATATAAAGAGATCTAATTCCATTTATGAAACATTATAAAAATAAATGGCAGTGAAGGGCAGCAGCTCACTGGGTTGCTGCAGATGAATGGCAGTAAGTGGGAAATTTTAAAGGGAGCACCCTTAAAGTTTTGGGGGGTGCAGGAGTTTCTTGACAGTGGTGATAATTTACATTTGTATGTATATGTCAGAACTTACCAAATTGTTGACAAGTGGAGTTCAACCAACCTGTGTAACTGTTTCAAAATTAAATCAGGTGATTTAATCATAATCATAGGTGTCTGTTAACATCTGGACTGTATTCTCTTCCACTGTTGTCTTTAGCTGTTACTGTTTCTATACTGTTCAACTAATATGGCCTTATAGTTAGTGTTGAGAATTTTCGTTGTTGGATTTTGGGTTCTTAGAATCCCCTGTAAATACTAGAGTTAGCAGCTGGATATGGGTGCATGCAGGTAATTCTAGCACTATGGGAGGCTGAGGTAGGAGGATTACGAATTCAGAACTATCCTGGGAAACTCAGTGACTTAATGAGACTGTCCCTAAAAGATAAAAATGAGATAGGGACGTAGCTCAGTGTGAAGATCCTGGGTTTAATCTGCAGTGCTGGCCAAAAGGAAAAAAACTTATTTTGAATTAGTTTGTCCATTTCCCCTAGTGTGCCTGTCTTGGTGAATTATTTTTCAGCAAACTGTAATACTTAAATTTCCAAGATAGGTTATTTCAAGTTATTTTTAGTAATCTTTTTCTTTTTTCTTTGGTGGTGTTGGGGTTGAACCCATAAAGTACTGCACTATATTTCAGCCTATTTTCAGTTTTTATTATGAAACATGGTCTCATTATGTTGCCTGTGGTGGCCTTCAACTTGTCCTCCGTCATCCTGCTCAGCTTCCTGTGTAGCTTGGATTACAATCGTGCACTACCATTCAGGGTTTAAGGTCTTTTTTTGTTTTGCTTTGCTTTCTTTTTTTTTTCTTTCTTTCTTTTTTTTTTTTTTTTTTTTTTTTTTTTTTTTTTTTTTGTCTTTTTGAGATGGGATGTCATGGCCTTGAACTGCAGCAATCCTCTTGCCTCAGCCTCCCTAGTGCTGGGATTACAGGTGTGCGCCAGGACACCCAGCCCTAACATCTTTTAATGTCTGCCTAATCCATAGTCATGTCTCTCTTTAGAAATTTATAATTTTGATTAGCAATTTATAATTTTGATGGGTTTTATAGGTGTGTTTTATTAATCTTCAGTTGAAATCAGTTTTGGGCTTTGTTGATTTTCTCTCTCTAAATTCTTTTTGCTCATTCCATATTACTGTTTTGTTGGCTTTAGAATATACTGCTTTTTGTAGATACTCAGTCAGTTGTCTATATACTATAAGCCGCCCAGATTCATAGGCACTTTTATGGCAGCCCTTGTTTCACTGCTACGTCCTGATAGGTCCCTGACTTGGCTGTGAAGTCCTTCAGGCACTTGTGGGTTAGCTGGAGTTAGACAGTGGCGTGGACAAACGTGATGGTTGTAAGTAGCTGCTCCTTAGTGCTCTTTAGGTAGGGTTATTTGCTTCTGTTCCACATGATCTCACGTCCTCCAGCCACCTAGCTGTACCACAAGACATCAGTATTTTTTAATGTGCTGTTTCTCATTCTTCCTCCACGAGCTTCTTAGTTATGCTACCTGCTTTTAGTCATTACCTGAGATGTCATACAGCTCCGATTTATAAATCATGGCTTTACTTTTCTCCAGATAAAGAAAGCAAATATCTTTTTTCTAACTTATTTAGTATTATATATATATATATATGTGTTTTAATCTTGTATTTTAAATAAAGAATAATACTGTTTTTAAAGGACAATTCATTTAGATTCATCTACATACTTACTGCCTCATTTATTCTTATTTTTTACATCAGATCTCTCATGTAGGGCAGTTTTCCTTCTGCACAAAGTCTTTCCTGCTAGTGATATATTTGGTTTTCATTTGAAAATATCTTTAATTCACATTCAATTCTGAAGGATATTTCTCTGTATACTTCGAAGTTTGGAAAATATTTTGTTTGAGCATTTTAAAATCTAATTGTTTTTCTTGTTCACATATTTTTGATTGCAAAGAAGACTATAACAGGTTTATAATTCCTCTAAATTTACTATATTCATTTTCTCTGGCTGTAATTTTTTTTTTTTTTTTTTAGTTTTCTGAAATTTTACTATAACATACTTCCTAGGTATTTTTGTGTGCCTTAACATTTGTACTTCTTTGGTTATACAGTGCACTTAAATTTATTTCTTTTTCTCCATAATTTTATTGAGAAATAAATAGCAATGAGACAGTTTCAAATCAAATTGGTAGGACAGTTCCAGTAATTAGCACATTGCATACTGTTTTCCTAGTGTCTATTTGTTGTACAAGATGCAGACATGATATCCTATTTACAAACACTATTAGAACGAATCCCTCTATTCCTTGAATTAAGAGAATGTAACTATATATCTATCCTAACCATTTTGAATACACAGATAAAAAATAGTCATTCATCTGTATCCCCATTTTTGTTTAATTCCGTCATTTAAATATTATAGGTATGTGAACTCAGCAAAATATTCCAAAATAGCGCAGTAGTCCATAATAGTATTGGGTCTTCTGCTTGAATGGCAGTGTCAGAAGTTGTTGACCTGAGTCCCCTACAGCTCAACATAACAACATGGCTTTACTTCTTATACTTCGTTTTTATACTATTCTGCTGGATTTTTAAGACCAATATAAAGCAAGACCTGTGTAGCAAGAATTGTAGCTTTGGGATCTGATAAGGTCAGTCAAATCCCCTCAGGATTTATGCTGAGACCCTGTACCTCAGATTGTAGATCCTTTGTGTGTGTCAGCCATGTGGATGAGTCAACGGCCATTGCTTGGCCAATGTGCTCTCTGTGAAAGCCTGAGAGAATGTTTTCTCTCCCTGTGACTCTCCTTAGGCACACTCTATATCATCGATCACTTTCCTCTTTGGCCCCATAATCTCCTTGATCAGAAAATTTGGGACACAGCTGAGTTCCGTGATGTTATAGTACAAGTTCTCATATGTCCTGAGTCTTAATTGAAATTCAAAGGCTAGGGCCAAAGTGTTGGCTTTCCTTGTGGCCCTCCTTTTTCTCTAACTTTTGGTTTGCAAACTTAGATTCTTAACCCTTCAGAAGAGAAGCTTATTGTCATTACCATACAACCTAGACTGTTAAGCTTAACCTCACTATCTGAATATCAAACACTGTAGGCATAACATGGAGCAGGTATTTTCCATCAAGTATTGATATGTTAAACTTTAAGTCCCTACAGAATATGACGAAAAAAATTTTTAAAAGTTGAAATATATTTAAAAATTGGAATAAAGAATTATGTGTTTATACATAAGTCCAGAAATCTACCATATACAACATTGTAGCAGGACAGTCCTGCAACACTCCTTTTTCTGTCTCCTTCCTTCGTTCACCACCCTCTTCCTTTTTAAACAATCATCTACCTGAGAGACAGCACGGCAGCAACTGGTGTGTCATGACAAGCAGCATATATTCAGAACACCAGAATAAGAGGCACTCCAAGCATGAACCTACTATTACAAATTGCCATTTTCAGTGCGGTTGCTTAGTTCACAGGTGTCAGTATATATAGTTAGTCAGGGTGAGAATCCTTCCAATTAATTGCTAGATTCGAAAATCTTCTGAAGATTCTCAAGATCATTGACTTACCCATGTTGTACATATAACTGTATGGCTTGGCTCTGTTATGTTTCCTAGCTCTTCTCCTTGCTGTCTTTTCATTGTCTAGTCCTCAAGTTCTTGCTTTCCTTTTAATTGTATTACACCTTTCTATTTGTGTTTCTTCTTCTCCTCTTTTTTTTTTTTTTTTTTTTGCGGAACCAGGGATTGAACTCAGGTCCTTGCACTTGCCAGGCAAGTGCCTATTCTACTGAGCCATCTCCCCGGCCCCGTATTTCTTCTTTTGACTTCTTATACTAGGGAAACTACAATATTTAAATATGTGTCTGGTTTATTTCACCTATGAGTATATCTTCAGCTGGCATCCACTTAAATATAAAGGCTTTGAGTTTATCATTCTTTATAGCTAAGTAATATTCCATTGTATAAAAGTACCACATCTTTTTCATCCATTCCTCAAGTGACGGGCATCTTGATTGTTTCCAAGATTTGGCTATCACAGATTGTGCTTCTATAAACATAAGTATACATATATCACTATGATATGATGTTTTCAGATCCTCCAGGAAAATTCCCAGTAGGGGAATAGCTGGTTTAAAAGGGATTTCCAGTCCTAGTTTTCTAAGGAGTCTCCACACTGATTTCCATAACGGTGCACCAGTCTACATTCCCACCAGCAGTGGAGAAGAGTTCCTTTTTCCCCACAGCTTCTCCAACATTTGTTGTTGGTTGGTTTCTTTATGATAGCCATTCTTTCTGGGGTAAGATATCTCAATGTTGTTTTAATTTGCATTTCACGATGGCTAGTGATATGGAGCATTTTTTCATATATTTATTTGCTTCTTTAATTTCATCCTCTGAGAAGTGTGTGTTCATCTTGGATGCTCATTTCTGGAGTGGGTCTTTAAATTTTGGGGCCCTAGTGTTTTTTTAGTTATTTATAAATTGTAGAGAGCAGACCTTTTTCTGAGTGCCTATTAGTCATGATTTTTTCCAAAATTGTGGGTTGTCTTTTCACTTTGTTGGTAATTTCTTTTGAAGTGCAAAAACTTCTCAGTAAGAAGAGGTTCCAGTAGTTAATAATACTTTACAGTATTACTCGTGCAATTTGATTTTTGTTCATGAACTCTTTGCCTACCCTTAAGTTTTCAAGAGTTCCTCCTACTTTCTCTTCCAGGAGATTTAGTGTTTCTGTTTTAATGTTTAGATCTTCAATCCATTTTGACTTTAGCTTAGTGCATGGTGATAGACCTGGGTCAAGTTTTAGTTTTCAGCATGTAGAGAGCCAGTTTTTCTAGCACCATTTGTTAAAGAGGCTATCTTTCTTCCAGTGAGTATGTTTGGCCCCTTTGTCAAAGATAAGGTGGCTGAGTGTGTTCGTAGGGGCTTCAGTGTCTTCTAATCTATTCCATTGATCCTTGGATCTATCCTGTTGTCAATACCATACGGATTTTATGACAGTTGCCTTGTGGTATATTTTCAAGTCAGGAATTGTAATGCCTCGTGTCTTGTCTTTATTGCCCAGGATTGCCTTAGCTATTTTAGGTCTTTTCTGGTACCAAATAAATTTTAGGAATGATTTCTTTAGGTCTGTGAGGTATGTTCATGGTAGTTTGATAGGGATTGCATTAAATCTGTACAGCAATTTTGGGAGTATGGCTATCTTCACAGTGTTGGTTCTTCCTATCCAGAAGCATGGAATATCTTTCTATTTTCTGAAATCCTCTACTATCTCTTTTTTCAGAGTACTGTAATTTTTCTTGAAAAGATCTTTGACTTCTTTAGTTAGATGAATTCCAAGGTGTTTCATTTTCCTCAATGCTATTGTAAAAGGTATTGTTTCTATAATTTCCCTCTCAGTGTGTTTGTTATTTGTGTAAAGGAATGCTATTGTCTTTTGGGTATTGACTTAGTATCCTGTTATGCTACTGAATTTCTGTATTAATTCTAGTAGCTTCTTGGTGGAGTTTTTTGGGTCTTGCAAGTAAAGTATCATGTCATCTGCAAATAATAATTTAATTTCTTCTTTACATATTCTTATTCCTTTTATTTCTTTCTCTTGTATAATGGCTCTAGCTAATGATTTCAGAACTATATTGAATAGGAGGGGTGATAGAGAACATCCTTGTCTTGTACCAGATCTAAGAGTAAAAGATTTCAGTTTTTCCCCATTTAGAATTATGTTAGCCATTGGGTTTTTATAAATGACTTTTATCAGATTGAAGTGGAGACCATCTATTCCAATTTTCTGTAGGACTTTGAACATGAATGAATGTTAGACTTTGTCAATTTTAGTTTTCACTCTATTGATATAGTGTATTGCATTTATAGATTTTTGAATATTAAACCATCCTTGCATCCCTGGGATGAATCCTACTTGGTCATGGTGTATGATCTTGATGATTTGCTGTATTCTTTTGGCTAGGATTTTATTGAGTATTTTTGCATCTATGTTCATGAGGGAGATTGGCCTGTAGTTCTCTTTTTTAGTTGTGTCTTTCGCTGGTTTTGGTATCAGTGTAATACTTGCCTCCAGGAGTGATTTTGAGAGGATTGCTTCTTTTTTAATTTCATTGAAGAGTTTGAGAAGTATAGAGATTATATCTTCCATAAAATTCAGCTGTGAATCCATCTGGACGTGGACTTTTCTTTGTTGGTAGGTTTTTTTTTTTTTTTTTTTTTTTTTTTTTTTTTTTTTTACATCTCGTATTTCATTAGCTGTTACTGGGCTATTGAGAGTGGTTATATCTTGATTCAGCTTTGGTAATTTGTACCTTTGTAGGAATCTTTCCATTTCATCTGTCCATTTCATTCTCAAAGTAGCTATTGATAATTTCTGAATTTCCACTGGGACTGTGGTGATTACACCCTTTTCATTCCTTATTGCTTGTATTTGAATTTTTTTATTTCCTCTTTTTGATAAGGTTAGCTAGAGGCTTATCAATTTTATTTACTCTTTCAAAGAACCAGCTTTTTGGTTCGTTAATTCTTTGAACTGTTTTCTTCATCTCTATTGAATTAATTTCTGCTGTAATCTTTATTTCTTCCCTTCTTTGGGTTCTGGGTTTGGTTTGCTCTTCCTTTTCTAGTTGTTGGAGGTGCAGCATTAGGGTGTTTATTTGTTCGCGTTCTGTTTTCCTAATGTGTGAGTTCACAGCTATGAATTTCTCTCTGAGAACTGCTTTCATCGTATTCCATAAACTCTGATAAGCTGAACTTGAATTTTCATTGAATTGTAGATATTGTTGAATTTCTTATTTAATTTCATCTGTGACCCATTGGTTGCTGAGTAGGATGTTGTTTAATTTCCATGTATGTAGGGGGGTTTCTGGTTTCTTTTGTCATTTATTTCCATTGTAATTGCACTGTTGTCAGATAATATGCATGGGATAAGTTCTGTTTTCTTGCATATACTTAAGCATGACCTATGGACCAGTATGTGGTCTGTTTTAGAAAATGACCCATGTGCAGCTGAGAAAAATGTGTGTGTAGCTGAGAAAAATGTGTATTCAGCTATGTTTGGGTGAAACACTCTGTAAATGTCCACCAATTCCATTTGTTTC
>NW_004524609.1:8501063-8518371 GCF_000260255.1 Octodon degus | reverse complement strand
CATATTTGGGAAGTTTTCTGCTATTACTTCTGCCCATATTTTTTTAATGTCATTTGTATTGACTCCTTCCTTCTCATTGATGCCTATTAGTGTCACATTGTTCATCTTTGCATCTTCTTGCAAGTGATGAATTATTTTTTCTTGCATCCTAGTTGTTTTTAAGAGATCTTCTCTTATCTTTTCACTAGCTGCACCAGCGTCTTCAAGATCTGAAACTCTCTCTTTACTTTCACTCAAATGGTTTTGCAAGCTTGTGACTAAGATTTGAAGTTCCTTTATGTTTTTTTGACCCTGCTTCATGTGATCTAGTTCTTTCCTGTATTCCTCATTCAAGGAATCTGTCATTTTTCTAATCTCCTCTATTTTTTTTTATCAACTTCTTCTTTAGAAGCAGTTATTAATTCTTTTACTGAAGAGTTTTTTCCAGATTGGTTTTCTTCCCTATGTTTCTGTATTTGATTCTTTACTTCAGATTCTATGAGTTCAAATATTTATTTTTTTTAATTTCAGAAATTAATTCTACTCTGCATTCCTCTATATCTTTCTGCTGTTGCTAATTTACTTTCAACAACATTGATTCATATATTTCAGCTGAACTAATGTCTTCTGCACTTGTTCTGGGTGGGCATTGGGTTTCTTCTATGTTTCTGCATTTGATTCTTTACTACCAATGCTATTAATTCAGGGATTTCTTTTTTTATTTCTGATCTGAGTTCCTCTATACCTTTCTGCAGTTGTTTCTTTATTTCAGAAGCTCTTGATTCATTGATTTCAGCTGTGTGATTCCCAATTTGTTCTGTGTTAGTGTCCTCTGCACTTATTATGGGTAGGCTTGGGGTCTGAGATTGCATTTTGCTCCTTCTCGTTATCATTTTGTGTAGCACCTTCTTCTGACCTTTGTTGTAGAGTGTTGGTGCAGTTATAACCTTAGCACCTACTGAAATTCAGGTGCAGATCTACAAAGTTTGAATTTATCCTGTTGTGTCTGGCCTGGGTCTGTGTGTTATGCTCAGCTCCTTCCTGCTGCCGCCCTTGGGAGTAAACCTGTTGTGCCCTCTAGCAAGATGTTCTGCTCCTGGACTAGCTGGGTGGTTCTGTCCCCTACCCTCTCTGCAGGGACTGCAGCTACAGAGTTTCACCCCAGGCCTGTATGTCAGGCCTGAGCTGAGTCTGAAGGGGACAAGGGAGAGTAGGGAAGCGAGGAAGGTTTCCCACACAATCACTGGGCCTGGGCTAGGGCTGGATCTGGAGGACTCGAGAGTGTGGCACAAGTTCTCACTCAGTGTGTGTGTGTGGGGGGCTGCAGAGTGGTGGGGGTGGATCCATGGGCGCGGAAACGGGTCTCATGCTGCCCCTGAATTTGGACCGGACAGGTCCCATGGGCGCAGGGTAGCCGGAAGCTCTCCCACCTTAAACATTTCTTTATACATTATTTTTGTTTTACAAAATTCTCAGCTGTGTTTAAATATTATTTCTGCCCCATTTTATGATGATTATTACATGTGATAACTTCTAATCACATTTGGCTTGTGTTCGCCAATCTCCATTGCTTTTCTTTCTTTTTTTCTTTTCTTTTAAATATGTTTAGTACAGGGTCTACAGGGTCTCACTACATAGATTGTACTTGGACTCATAGTGATCCTCCAGTTGTCAGCTTCCCAAGTGCTGGGATTACAAGTGCACACCACTGCGACTAGTCTCGTTTATTGTTTCTCTTTGTACTTTAATCTGGATATATATTCTTACTCCTTTTTATCACTAATTTTTCTTCAGTTGAGCCTAATGTGTTTATAAACTATCTTTTTAAGTCTTAACTTTACCTTTTAGCTTTCTGCTTGTGTGTATGTGTGTGATTTCTAGTCATTTGCCAGCTCTGTCTTGTTTAGGATAATGTGGTTATTTAAAAATCTTTGTTGGGTGAGGCCGGGCATGGTGGCGCACACCTGTAATCCCAGCTGCTCTGGATGCTGAAAACAGGAGGATCACTACAAGTCCGAGCTGTGTGGTGAGACCCCGTACAAAAAACTAAAATGAATAAAAATAAAAATATTTGTTGTGTGGGACCAAAACCTGCCTTTCCTGTAGGTCTGTGTCAGTTGTTTATCTTACTTTCTCCTGCCTGGGTGTTTCTGACTGAGTGCTACTCCTAACGTAGGAGTAGCTGTAGGTACCGGGACAAGTCGATGAAAAATTGTAGGTACCCAGGTAATGCGGGATGTGATATTCTTGTAGAGAGGACTTGTCTTTCTTCTGGCTTTACAGCTCTTTACCAGAAATCTTAGATTACCTCAGGCCCTCGGGGTGAAATGATCCCAAGTTGGATATTAGTTTTTGTTAGGCATGGAGTAAGTCTGATTTACCCCTGCTTGTAAAGATTAGTCCTGTGAAATTCCAGTCAAAGACCTGGGAGTTTGCTGAAGGATTGCTCTCTCAGTTCTGTGTCTTCAGAACTCTGTTTTCCCGTTCACTTTTAGAACTAGCAGAGAAGTTAGTCCTCCTCAGATCTTTACAGTCTTTCATTCGTTAGCCTGCCAAGGCCTTCAAACAGATGATTGTCTTTGAAACTGGCCAGCCTTTTCTTGCCCTGTAGAGGGAATGGTTTAACTTGTTCCAGCTGTCATGTGCCACCTGCAGTGCATAAATCGCTAGCCCATCACTTGGTTTATAGAACCCTGCAGGGAGAAGTCCCCTGTGAACCTGTTCCCCCATCTCCTTAGCCATTCCTGGAAGCAAAAGCTCAGCAGAGTTAGCTTTGTCCCTCAAGTAAGTTTGAATTGCAGTATAAATCATAGTGTTGACAGATCATCTCCTTTGCTGGGATACGTTACCCTAATCGCTTTAGAAAGAGAATCTGTTTACTCTCCTGGGTTAATATTTGTGTGGGTGCACTTTATCAGGATGCCAGTTTCTGCTCCTCTGACACAGTTATGTCCACTATAGCCTTGAGTTTCTTACTTCATCCTTGTTTGTACACTGTACCTTTAATAATTTTAGATGTGTAACTCTTGTTTTCCTTCACTCATCCATCCAACCACTAAATGGAACCTTTCAGTTATTTAGCCATTTCTTTACTGTGGTTAATTCCTAGGTTTTTAAAAACTTTTATTTTATTTTAGGCCGGCTCAGCCAACCCTGGGGGAGGGGCTGGCATGGCATGTGGTGCCACGGATCGACCCATGAACCCTGCATGCTTGCCTGAGCTTGCCTAAGCAGGCGCTTTCCATTGCTGAGCTAGCTCACCAGCCCCAGTTCCTAGGTTTTTTTTTTTTTTTTTAATTTTAAAAAATTTATTTTTGTTTACTTTTCTTACTGTGTCTATCCACTGGTAGAACAAAGATGCTATTTAACCTGCAGTGAAATATGCTGGTAACTGAATGTTTTTTTCAGTTTGTTGCCTTACTTTAAGATTGCTCAAACATTTGAAATCAGGTATACCTACATGGAAATAAAAATCACGTTTGCGTTTTCTTCATTCCTGAACTAGACCTGTCATTTGACATATACGAGGGTCAGATTACTGCGCTGCTGGGCCACAGCGGGACAGGGAAGAGCACGCTGATGAATATTCTCTGTGGACTGTGCCCGCCTTCCGATGGTGAGAGGTTTTCGACCTGAAAAAGTCTTTTGTTTTATTAATATTATTAACTGAGACACTACAATATACTGTGCTTATCCTATAAGTGTATACTTCCTTGTTTTTAACAGTGATTTAAAACAAACTTCTATATCTGTGAGGCCATATTCTCTAATACACATTTTTTTCAATAGAAAATAAAAATGAATCCATCATGTCTAATAAAGTAAAATGGATCTGATTTTGTTGCTGTTCTGTCACATAGTTGTGTATGTGTCTTCATGTTCTTTATTTTCAAGTTCTTTCTACGTCATCATATTGATTAATAGTTCTTCAGTAGGTTGTACTAGTATTTAGTTTGTAGAAGAGTAAAGCCAGACTTCAGAAACATTAAGTAATTTGTTTGAGAACACAAAGGTAAATAAAGCCAATAGTTCTTTGATCTTCCGCTATTTTGGAAATGAGTGAAAATTAGTATTGGAATATATTATGTGATACATCAATAGATAACTTAGGTTTAGTATTTATTTGCTAGTTTCTTGTTCCTTCCATAATGTGATATGGCCTGGGAGTGAAAGAAAATGAGATTGATAGATAAATGGAGGGCCAGCCAAATAGCTCAGTGGATTAAAGCATCTGCACGCAGGTGCAGGGGTCAGGGGTTCGATCCCTGGGGCTGCTATGCCGGCCCTGCCCCCGTGGTGTGCTGAGATGGTGCATGAGACTGGACATGGCAGTGCGCTCCTGTAATCCCAGCACTTGGGAGGCTATAAACAGGCAGATCACTACAGGCTTGATCTACTAGTGAGCCTGAACACCCTGTAGACACTTCCCTGAAAAATACAGAAAAGAAAAAGATATATAAATGGAGGCCTATTCACCAAAATATGGAAATGAGTGTGAATTACACATTCTAAATGTATATTCTTACTTTAGTAGACCTAAATTAATTAATTACTGGAGTACAGGAAAGTACATGCATTTTAATACTTAGTTTCTTTAATATATACTTTGATTTTAGGGTTTGCATCTATATATGGACATAGAGTTTCAGAAATAGATGAAATGTTTGAAGCAAGAAAAATGATTGGTATTTGTCCACAGTTAGATATACACTTCGATGTTCTGACAGTAGAAGAAAATTTATCCATTTTGGCTTCAATCAAAGGAATACCAGCCAACAATATAATACAGGAAGTATGTTATATAAAAATCTTCACTCTTTCTTACAAATTAATAACCTTTTGTAATAACTTGTACCGTAAAAATATGCTTGAAAAAAAATCTAAATTTAAAACCTCTGCTAAGCCTGTAAGCATAAGACTATTACAAAGAAGTGTACACAATTAGGAGCGGATGTCTTAGCATGTAAGAGGAGCCCCGTTTGGTCTGCAGGGTCTCGCGCCTCCCACTCCTCTGCCTGCCCTGCCCTTTTGCTCTCCACTTTCTCTCTTCATCTGATCCACGCAGAGCTTTTACCCTGATCTGTCATTTTATTCGCTACCCGTGAAAGCACAAAAGACAGGCCTTCTTCTCAAGAAGTTTGCTTCCTGTTATTTCAGAACTATACATTAATATTTGTCAAAATTAATTTGCACACAAAATGAACATTTGAAGAAATGTTAAAATTACTTATTCAGTATAAATCAACATTCCTAACTACACAAATGATGTGATTTAAAAAATAAGTGTTTACATTCTACTTTTACAGGTACAGAAGGTTTTATTAGATTTAGATATGCAAGCTATCAAAGATAACCAAGCTAAAAAATTAAGTGGCGGTCAAAAAAGAAAACTTTCTTTAGGAATTGCTGTTCTTGGGAACCCAAAGGTAAATAAGTATTAATGTTACTTATGAAGTCATTTTATGCTACTTTGGATAAAAAAGCAGACTGTGGGAAGATATAGGATAATTATATAGAGTTTAAATATATACAAAATGCTTTATATTTTATGGGCAGATCAGAAAAATTTAACGTCGTTATGACACTTGGGAGTTAAAGGGGTAAACTTCAGTTATCTCAGTAGTGTTGTGTATGTGCGTGCGTGTGTATGTGTGTAAAAGCATGACTGGGTGCAGTGGCACAGGCCTATATAATGACTCACCCCATTATTCTGGAGGCCACGGCAGGAGGACTGGTTGAGCGAAAGTTCAAGAGCAACTTGGGCAGTATAGCAAGGCCTCAAGAAACAAAAAGGAAAGGCCTAACAAAATGAGACCTCACCAAAAGAAAATTTTGTTAGGTTTGATGACTACAAAAGTATTATTCTGGGGCAGGGGAGATGGCTCAGTGGAATAAGCACTTCTCTGGCAAGCGCAAGGGCCTGAGTTCAATTCCCGGTTCTGCAAAAAACAATAAAAGTATTATTCTACTGTTCTCTGAATTTTAAAAATATATTTTAGGAGTTCATAATAATAGTTAAAATAGGAAAAATTAAGAAATAGTTCAGCTTCCCATTGTCCTATTCTTTGATTTTGCATGTTTTTGTTTTGTGCTGTTCTCTGTTCTTTGGAAGCAGCTGATACACTGCTTCGCATAGTACCAGAGAGCTCAGGTTTTGTGCATGGAGCTTAAAGCCTCGCCGATGCCTGCTCCATCAGTCAGTTCTGCTGCAGCTGGGAGGGACTTCAGACTCCGGCTTGATGTTAATTATAAGTCTTCCTAATGTTGAGCTCACACCACCATTTTTAAAAATTTAATTAAAATAGTCTTGGAATAAATTGCCTTTTGGAATACATAATGGCTAAATCTCTAAAAATCAGTTGTTAGCATATACAAAGTTAGTTAAGAATAACAGTTTACTTTTTTTTTTTTTTTGGCGGAACCGAGGATTGAACTCAGGCCCTTGCGCTTGCCAGGGAAGTGCTTATTCCTCTGGGCCATCTCCCCGGCCCCACAATTTACATTTTTATTGATATTATAATTATAGTAATATCACATATTACAGAGATAAGCCTTTTAAAATTGCACTAAAAATATTTTATCAGAATTGTAAAATTATATGCAAACTCAAATGTGAGTGGAAAAGAGACTCAGTGTATTTCCGGTTGAAAATAACTGCTGCAGGAGAAGGCTTTCACCTGTTTGCATCTTTCTCACACAGATTCTGTTACTAGATGAACCAACAGCTGGGATGGACCCCTGTTCTCGTCACATTGTCTGGAATCTTTTAAAATACAGAAAAGCCAATCGGGTGACAGTGTTTAGTACTCATTTCATGGATGAAGCTGACATTCTTGCTGGTGAGAGTTTTGCTTTACATTTAAAGAATAGCGATATGGTCCTGGGCCAACAGGAAGATGAATATAAAAGTGTTTGATCCTGAGAATTGAATAGAGAAATGGTTATCTAATAGTGTAGTTCCATGCAAATTTTTTAAACTTCAAAAATTTCATATTTATGTTTTGAATGCTCCCCAGACCATGCAGCAGTTCAGCAGTCTCCTAGGAGAACTGATAGGATTTGGTTTTTTTTTTTTTTTTTTTTCAGTACCGGGGATTGAACTCAGGACCTTGTGCTTACCAGACAAGTGCTTATTCTACGGAGCTATCTCCCCGGCCCTTAGGAATGGTTGCTGTGTTTTGTTTTTAAACTTACAGGATTTGGCTTCATGCTCATGCTTATAATTTATTATAGCGAAGGGCTATAAAACAGAATTAGCAAAGGGTTAAGTTATATAGAAGAAACTGATACAAGCTTATAGAGTTTCTCCCATTGAAATCACACAGATTGTATTTAATTTCTCTAGGATTGAATTGTAATTACCTTTGTGAAATATTGTCAACCAAGAAAGGGTTTTGGAGACTCAGTGTCCAAAGTTCTTATTAGGTGCTGGTCTGTTACACTTCCAAAATTCTAGACCCCCTGAAGGAAGACAGGGTAGTGTTTGGCACAGTAAGCCACACTTACCTGTTTTGAGAATGATGAGCATGTTCCCCAAGACTGTGTTCCCTGATGCCTGCTAGGGATGCGCCGGCCTTCTAAGGCTTGCTGTGTTAGCTGCTTTCCATCAGCTTTATGTACATCCAGGTCTAGAGTAACACGTGAGTTCCAGTACATATGGCAAGAGCCAGAAGTTTGAAATAATGTAGCAACTTTTTTCAGTTCATAATATAATGTAGTAAGTTGGATAGGTCGTTTTCATCTTTTCAGCAGTACCTTTGTTTTCAAAAAATGTTTTGTTATTTTTGTTGCTGCTTTTGTACATCTGTTTATAAAGAAGACCTGTTAAAGCCCATCCTTAATAAGCTTTTAAGGATGAATCTGAGCTGTTTGTACTAGAGTAAAGAAAGTGATTGCCTGGTTATGGTTCCTGGCTTTGTTACCTAGTAGCTGTATGAAACACAGAAATACATTTTCTTATTGCCTCAATGTTCTTATCTGAACAACTGGCACATAAATTGATGGTAATCTAGTATATTCCTCATAAGACAGTTGTGTTGTCATCTATATTGCTGTTATTAGACATTGAAATGTTAATCTCTGCTTGCAGATAGGAAAGCTGTCATATCACAAGGAATGTTGAAATGTGTCGGTTCTTCAATTTTCCTCAAAAGTAAATGGGGCATTGGCTACCGCTTAAGGTACTATTTATTCTTTGTTAACTTTATTCATTGTGTGTACTCTTGGTCAACTGTTATTTTCAGTTTTCTGCATAGTGTGCCTTAGCCAACTTTTATGATACTGAATTGAAGGTGTTCAGAATCTATTTTTCATTGTTCATTGACTAATCCTATACACTGGTTTTGCTTTCTCCAGCATGTACATAGACAGGTACTGCGCCACAGACTCTCTTTCCTCACTGGTTAGACAGCATGTACCGGGAGCGACGGTGTTACAGCAGGATGACCAGCAACTTGTGTACAGCTTGCCTTTCAAAGACATGGACAAATTTGCAGGTACTACTTGCAGAATTTGGTTTGCTGAGCGGGGATTTTGCATTGGAAATAGATTCTCTTGACTTCCTTTTTTGTTTATTTCTGTGTGTAATGTTTCCATGTTCCCAGGTGTTCAGAGTTAACCTTCTATTTCTGATTTATTTTTCTTTTGAAAAGCTGCAGCAACTAAATAGTAATGTCTGTTTAATTTTATAATATGCAAGGAATTAGACTACTTTGACTTAAATTCATAATATAAGAAAAAGTAAAAATAATGTTCTTAAAATACTTTGCTCCATTAGCTTGTATGCCTTTCGAAGATATACTGTTAACCATAAATGTTTTTGAGTTATTTTCTGATTTCATGTTCTGTAATGAACTATGGTGCTTTTGCTAAGAATTATTATTAATTATTTAAATTAAGTCATTAGTTTTCAGCTTTATAAGGAGCAACTCAAACTAAGTCCCTCCTTCCTCTGTTTAGAAGCCATTTCCCAGCAAATAGGGTATGAATGCTGCAGGTATGTTGTGCAGAAGTCCCATAATATTCATTTCATAATTAGAAATATATTGTCTCTAGTGGTTTAGTTGGTTTATTCAAAAGGAAAAGAAGTCCCTCGTTTTCTTGATCAGCTTCCCTAGATAAGACACAGTACTCAACACCTGCGCCTACAGGGAGGAGAGGGCTGGCTGGCTCCTGTTTCAGCATTTAGTCCATGGCTGGCGGGCTTCAGGGCAGGGGACATCTTGGCAGAAGGGTGCAGTGGAGCAAAGCTGCTGCCTTGTTCATGGGCGCCAGGAAGAGAGTAGGGGAAGGGCGTGAGAGGGAAGGGACCGCGGTCCGACAGAAATCACAAGGTGACCACCGACCTACCCCGAAGTGTGCTTTACTAATCCCCTAAGTCAGTGACAGTGAACCATTTAGAGCTTTGCATGATGACACACTGCCTGTTGTGGCACACATGCCATAGGTTTGCCAGCTCTGCTCTGGCTGGTTCTTAATCCATTCAAGTTAGTAGTCACCATCAGCTGTCACACAAGTTAACTGCATGGCAGGGGAATACCAGGTTACTGTGCCTTGTCTGTGGTCCTGTGTGTATGAACCTGTTTTTTAATAATATAGATACAGTGCTTATTTTATGCCAGATGCTAGGCTGTGTCTTTTACAGTTGTCAGTTTAGTTATTTTAATAAGTTGGTGAGACAATATTGTTGCTTATCTTTTATAAGTGAGGAAATGAGCATAGATAACTTAGGGAACAGAACCTGCCCCAAGCCCAGGGTTAGCACAGGTAGAAAGTGGCAGAGCTGAGTGGTGAGACATGACAGCCTCGTCCCAATACTCGTTTTTTTCATTTCGTTGCCTTTTGAGTTTCTCTGATAAGTAGTTACAGTATTTCACTGGATTTCTAAGTATGTGCTGGAAACTGCAGGGGGTGGATCTGAAGACTTCTTGAAGGAATTCATGAGGTCAGCACTTTCCGTCTAATACAAAGATGTTATTTTGTTTTTTAACCTGTAGCTTCTTATGTACCATGTTTTCTAGAGATTGCACAACATGTGCTATGAGAACATAGTCAATATAGAAACAAGTATAAGAACCCATCTGCCCCTCTTAGGACAGATATTCAAGAAATTAAAGTTTTTTCTCATTAGTTTTTTTGTTTTAAAAAAATGCTCTTTTAAAAATAAAATTATGTTCCCATGTAATTGGTTTACTTTGTCTTAAGAAGGATAAGTTCTTAAAAGATTTCCCTGTTTTCAGTATATATTGCTTCAACTTTTAATATAGTCACGGGCTCAATTTTAATTGAGTATTTTAACTCAGTTTTAACTAAGTTCTGACGTATTTTATTCTATAATATGATAATATCTAATAGCTATATTCTCATAAAGTTGATTTCCTTAGCCGTCCTTAGCAGTTTATAATAAGAAATGTGTTGAGTCCAAAAAGTTTGAGAAATACTGTGCTAGCTGAGTAATTTAATTATATTCTATTTTTAAATATTTTAAAACAGTTTAGGATTGTATACTTACATATACATCATACTATCATTGTTTTTTTCTTTTAGGTTTATTTTCTGCTCTAGACATTCATTCAAATTTGGGTGTTATTTCTTACGGTGTTTCCATGACTACTTTGGAAGATGTATTTTTAAAGCTAGAAGTTGAAGCAGAAATTGACCAAGCAGGTAAAACCAGGATTAACAAAATATTTTGGAAATGAGCCAGACCAATCATTAAAAAGACAAATAATTGTATAAGCATATGACGTTTATAGGGAAAGAAATGAAGAAATAAACGAGTAAAAAAGTTGTGATATTTATGAAAGTGAAAGAGATTAGGAAGGAAATAGCTAGAAGTTCTTGGAAAGCAGTAAACTTAGTTTGTATTTTATTCTTTGTATTGTTTGTTGTGAAGATATTTAGACTGAGACCGGGATGACAAGAAAAATCTAGAGATGCAAATTGGTAAGACAGTACTTCAACACTGCTTTTGCAGAAGTATTAAGGAATGAGTTGGATGTCTTTAAGAGGGAAAAAAAAAAAAAGGCCACTAATGGTGGAATCATGGAAAAAATGATAAACTGTAAAAAAAGAGTGTCTACAAAGGAACACATCATGTTTTGCCTTTGAATGTCTGCAAAGGAATTTTGTTTTCTTGGTGCACTGTCAAACTACATTGCAAAGGAAAGGAATAGTATGATTTGAAAATAGCAAGCTGGGAGTGGTAGCACATACCTGTAATCCCAGCACTCAGGAGGCTGAGGCAGGAGGATTGTTGCAAGTTTGAGGTTAGCTGGGCCTACACAGTGAGTTTAGAGCTAGTCTGAACTACATACTGAGACCCTATCTCAAAATAAATTAATTAATTAGTTAAAGGAAAACAGCTATGATTGTTTAAATTTTTATTTTAAAGAGAATAATAAAGATACAGAATTTCAAAACAAGATGGTAGGAAATTAACAATGGTTATTGCATATTGTTATGTTCAAAGTAGTTGCTCAGATTATTAGATATAGGCATATAAGATTGTTCAAACAATATAGACACTTAACTGTTGCTTTCACATGCTGAAGACTAAACAGGCACAAAATTTAAGTAAAAATGAATCAGAGGTCTAAATATTAAAACAGAAACACTAAATCTACTAGGAAAAAAGGTATGTAGAACTCTTGAGAGGAGTAGGCGGAGTTCATGAAGAAAAAACAGACTGCATGGGAAATACTTCAGAAGACCAACAAGTGGGATGTCGTACTTACTATGTTTCCCAATGTACAGTCAGTCCTATTGTCATACACTCATGATGCCAGATGCTCACTTTCAAATGGATTCAGTGGAATTTTATTACTCCTCGTCTGAGTAGTCACTTTATACAAGATTGGAAATACAGGAACAATTTATCAGTATTTCTGGATGTAAAATTATTTTCGTAGTCATATTCTTATGAAACCAGATACTTTCAAATACATTCAGTGGAGGAACAATCTATTTTTCAAATTTTGGTTTTTCTTTTAATGAACACGTAATTACTTTTTATATTTATGGTGGAAACATTGTATCTTGGGGTACTGTTTTTATGTCTGGATCAAAAATTGATTTGAAATGTTGTATGTACTTTTCTGGTTCTTCTAAAAATATGAAATCATATAAACTGGAAGAATTCAAAATGAAATATTTTATCGAAAGCCTTATGGCCTTAGTGTAGTTAAATAAGCAAAAATGAAAGAAAGCATCCAAAATTTTTTGTTTAGTATTACATTGTGAGTGCTGTTATACCACAGCTATATAAAAAATCATATTTAGTATAATCTAAACCTCCACTTTTGTAATATCATTCAAACTAAAATGTGTTTATATCCATCATAATGTATTTGCTTTAATATTCTTCCTAAAGTTGTTTGACTAGTATATTCTCTTTTATACTTGCTTTTACATTTTACTAGCTTTTTGGATTTAAAGTCCTAATTTTTTATTTAAAATGAACAGTCATCAGCCATGTATCATTTTATTCTTATTAAAAATCCCTTGTTCTTTAACTCATAGAATTTCAGTATAAAACACAAAGAAATTTTATTTTAACTATATTTAGAGTATTCATATATAATTGAAAATAAGTATAGAAGTCTGACATAGTCACATGACTGAAAAATGCTCTGCTAATAACCTGCTGAGCACACCATCATTGATGATGTGCAGCTTCGTGAGTCCCAGAGAATGGTGCTGAAGGAGACACTGAGCTCATAATTCTTTCAGAGATGAAGGTGAGGAGAGTGTAGGTTGGCTGTCAAGTGCGGCTGAGACTTAACAGAGTTAGACTAAGGCCAGCAGAGCACTGTCAGGGAGAGAAGAGAAAAGGCAGGTGTGATGAGGACATGATGATGAATTGTAGTCAGAGGGAATTCACGTAAATGTTGTAAGTGCCTTATAACCATATGCTCTTACTGAGTATAGACTCAGTTTGGCTTTGAGCTAGTAATATGACAGACAGTATGTCTGTCTTGTACCTGCTTTCTTTTATATAATATTATTTTTGTGATATTCAACCATGTTTCTACATGTAGCTCTAAGTAGTTTATTTTCATTGTTTTAAATCATTTTATTACTGTCATTTACAACTATTCATTCACCTTTTGGTAAACACTTGATTCCTTCTAGTTTGTGGGTATTCTGGACGTAGCTCTGCTAGAGTGTACGTGTTTTGCAGTCCCTATATACATGTCTCTTTTGGGGTTACACGTAAGGAATGGGGATTTCTTGGATTGTAAGAGATCAGCTGTTTTTTTACATTCAGCTTTTACAGATAGTGCCAAAATGTATGATTTTCATTTATTCCACCGCACTACCAGATGTATCTGCTTCTTTAAAAGTGATGTACACCTGAAAGTTTGCACCTTTTTAAAGGAATATACCACAGTTTGGTTTGTTTGTTTGCTTGTTTTGACAAATAGATTTTAGTGTGTTTACACAGAAACCACCAGAGGAAGAAATGGATTCAAAGTCTTTTGATGAAATAGAGCAGAGCTTACTTATTCTTTCTGAAACGAAGGCATCTCTCATGAGCTCCATGAGCCTCTGGAAGCAGCAGGTGTCTACAATAGCAAAGTTTCATGTTCTAACTTTGAAACGTGAAAGTAAATCAGTGAGATCGGTGTAAGTATGATTATTTTTCTTCTGCCTGAGATGTTTTTTTAAGGATAAGAATTTGATTTGCTAACTTGGTATTTTACATGTTGGCGTAGGTAAATAACCTGTGGAGTCTTGAAAGATTAAAATGGTAGTTTCACAAATGTAGAAAAAATAATTATAGTAACTTTGTGAAATATCCTTAGAGTTTTTTTTTTCTTTTTTTAATCTAGTATTTGCCATCTCATCTCTAAGATGAGGAAGTAGCATTTCATATTTATAATTTTTTAATTACTGTCATTGGCTCTTTCATTTCTTTCCATTTATATTTCTTCACTATCTTTATGCACCCACTAGTAAAATTTTTAATCTCTATTGTAAATAGCAGGAAAACAATTTTAACTATCAGATGAAACTAAAACATAAAGAAGGCTCACTAGTAGAGGTGGGAACAAACAAGACAGTGACTTAGATGTAAGCTTTCTCATTTAGCACCCTTTCTCCCTGGGGTGCTAGAAATTAACTTACTTGGCAATATCATGAACTACTTTCATATACTGTACCTTAGGTTAATAATCAAAAGTAAGAGTATTATTATATGTTAGAAATATGTTGCACTTGTTTGCTTTTTTTAGTACATTTCTTTCAATATCAAGCAGATGTCAATCAACTGTCTGATTTATTCCTGTGTTAGTATTAACTAAAAAAAAGACATTTAAGTCAACATATTCCAGTTCACTTAGTTGAAAACTACTCAGAAAATACTCTGTAAACAACAGAAGTACCTTCATTCACAGTGCTATAATCAAACACCATAGATTGGGTGCCGTAAGCACCACAGCTGTATTTCTCTCACATTTCTGGAGGTTAGCAGTTTAAGCTCAGAGGCCCCATCTGATAAAGGCTATCTTCTATCCCCAAGAAGCCACCACTGAGAGAGAGAGAGAGAGAGAGAGAGAGAGAGAGAGAGAGACAGACAGACAGACACACACACACACACACACACACACTGTGGCCAAACAGAGACAGAGAATGGGAGAGCACTCCCGTGGGCTCTGGTGCCTTTCTGTGGGTCACCAAACATATGAGGAACCCCCCCTCATGTCCTCATCTACCCGAATCACTTCGAATCACTTTCCAGAGCTCCACTTTGGAATATGAGGTTAGCAGTTAGAGTTTCAACATGTGAACTTGAAGGGACATAGCCTATTCAAAACAAAACATATTCTTTGGTCAAATACATTTTTGACCTTCTCTCCAGAGCTATCATAAGGTCATGTTGAATAGTAGATCTTTTTAAAATAATCTTTCTTTGTTCTTTGTTTTTTTGTTTTGTTTTTTTCTAGTTACTACCTTTTAAGTGAGGATTAAATCTGTAGCAATGCTAAGAGAGATTTTAATAGAATTACATGTTGCTAAACCTTAAGCTCCTTTTTTTCTTTCCAGATTGCTTCTACTTGTAATTTTTTTTGCAGTTCAGATTTTTATGTTTTTGGTGCATCATTCTTTTAAAAATGCTGTGGTTCCTGTCAAACTTGTTCCAGATTTGTATTTTCTAAAACCTGGAGATAACCCTCATAAATACAAAACAAGTCTGCTTCTTCAAAATTCTACTGGTGAGAGTGTGTGAAGGTCTGTGAATGTGCTGGCTGGGCAGGGGCGGTGGGTAGAACAGTTTAGCGGGTTGTGTTAGGAGTGTGTGTGTGTGTGTGTGTGTGTGTGTGAGCGCGCTTAAGGTAGAAGCCTGGCCTGCCTAGACAGAATCTAAACTGAATGAGATATTTACCTTATTGATGGAATAGCGTCTTACGGAAATGAGAATTGGACTTAAATGTACTTGATAGTTTGAAACATTCTAATTTATAATAAAAACGGTAGATTCCTTTTTAAAATAGCAGCATGTTCTTAGCAGCATGCTGGTTCCTACAGTTCATGAAGAGCAGGACTGTCTTAAAAAACTTTCTGTAGGGCTGGTGAGATGGCTCAGTGGTCTAAAGCACCTACTTGGAACAAGCTTGGCAAAGCACAGGGACCGCGGTTCGATCCCCCAGCACCACATGCCAGCCAGCCCCGCCCCCTGGTGGGCTGAGCTGGCCACACACACACACACACACACACACACACACACACACACACAATAAATAAATAAAATGTTAAAAAAAAAACTTTCTGTAGAAGGAGCTACAGTGCATAACATCAATGCACTTATATATCTATGTAGATACGTTTACTTATTTCAAGGACTATTTGAAAGACATGTTAAAACTAAGAAAAAATAGCCTTAGGTGTAAATATGTGTATTCAAGTATGTTAAATTTGGAGTTGATACTTTTAGAACACTGTTGGTGTTCGTACCACATAATACCTAATTGTCAGATAGCAAAAAACATTTTTTAAGCATATAGACTTGAGCAAAGTTTAAATAAATAAACTTATAAATTGTTCTCATTTTCAAACTCTTGAAACTGAACACAAAATAAAGTATTTCTGCACAATAAATTGTGAAGCAATTTCTCCCACCCACATAAATAGCCTATGCTTTCAAGGTTCTTGAAAAGACTAAAAATTAGCACTGTTAGAGTCTCATGCTCAGTGTATTACACAACTTTTATTCTTTCTTGGGGAAGTGTGTAGAAGGTAAAAAATTACTCTTAAATAGGAAATACTATGTTTTGTACTTTTTTCCTTAAAATTCTTTTCAGTTTTAATATAACTTTCATATAAAGTACTGTACAGTATTGCATGGAACCTCATAAGTCACCATTTTTCATGTGTGTCTGGGGACAGTACATGTGTCTGTCTCAGAATCTTTCCCTAACTCCAGGCCATGTAGAAAATATAGAAGAAGACCTGATTTTGTATTTAACTATGTTGAATAGTTAAGGCATGTATAAAGGTACTTACAGTTAAATTACTTATAAAATGTGTCTTCCCAAAACATAAAAATCCTTTAGGAAATGAAGTTACCACACCCTAGTTTATACCTTACTGACTTCTGCTGCTTATCTTGTTATGTGAACGTGCAAAGCAGGTTTTTATTTTCACTATTTAATCGAATTTCAAGTGACTGGTACAGGTCGCTCTTTAGTGTTACTGATAAGTACAGCAGCAGCAGCAGACAAAATCTGCACAATTTCTGTGTGTCAGGTTCTGTTCATACCCCTGCTTATAACTCATTCATTAGTTCCCATGACTGCTGTGCATATGAAGTAGATGTGCTTATTATTTGCACTCTAAGAAAGAAGAAACGAGGTCCAGAGCACCTGAGGAAGTTGCCTAAAGGACAGATAACGCATGTGGTATGACCTGGATCTCAGCCCAGGCTGTCTCCAGAGTCAGTGCTGTTAATCATGTCGTAGCTGATGAGGAGAAAACAGTTCTCTAAAAGAGAGGCATCTTTCCATTGTTGTTTTAGAAGTCTATGTCTGTAACTTAAACTGATTCTTTATTATTTGCTTATTTTCTAATACCAGAATCAGATATCAGTGACCTTATTAACTTTTTCACGTACCAGAACATAATGGTGACGATGTTTAATGACAGTGACTATGTATCTGCTGCTCCCCATAGTGCAGCTTTAAATGTGATGCATTCAGAAAAGGTAAGAAGGATGCAAGTGAGTACTCATTTAGGAGTAATAAAAGATGGAACTGTTTCCTCTAAAACTGTCAAATTGACCTCATTAGTTGGAAATTAGAATCTACTAGAATAGCTAGCTAGCTGTGCTTAT
>NW_004524609.1:8468012-8500963 GCF_000260255.1 Octodon degus | reverse complement strand
TATTATTTTTTTTTTTTCGGAACTGGGGACTGAACTCAGGCCCTTGCACTTACCAGGGAAGCACTTATTCTACTGAGCCATCTCCCCGACCTCCTATGATATGTTTTATACCTGATGAGTAACCAATTTATAAAGCTTTAAGTAGTTTAATTTTATTTTTATACTTTACATGAAGTATCAAAATACCTGTACAGGGTTTCAGGATAAATCCTGAGGGGATTGACTGACCTTGTCAGATACAAAAGTTGCATTTTTTATTATATAGGTGTTCTTTATCTTGGTCTTAATTGTCCAGCAGAAAAGTATAAAAACAAGGTATAAAACGTAAAGGCATATTAATATTCTGAGCTGTAAAAGGCTCAAGTCAGCAGCTTCTGACATTGACAGTCTACAGATAACCCACTACTATTATAGACTCCTGGACTATATTGGATTATTTTGCTGAATTCACGCACCTACAATATTTAAATGGCAATGGAATACCCATCTCTGACAAAACTGAACCAAAAAAGTAGGTAAAAATGGACCATTTTGTATCTGTATATACAAAATAGTTAGGATGGATATACAGCTACTTTCTCTTAATTCAATGAGAAGAAAGATTTGTATTAACAGTGTTTCAACAGGATATCATGTCTGCATCTTGTACTATGAATAACTACTACAAAGACAACAATATGCAATGTATTATTGTAACTGTCCTACTAACCTGTTTTGAAACTGTCTCATTGCTATTTGTTTCTCAACAAAATTAATTTTAAAAATACTGTGTATTCTAGCCAGGTTATTTTTATCTACCATTGAGTATTCTGCAATTTGTTGAAGTAGTGTCTACGAGAATTAAGTTAACTGGCAAGAAAAGGTTGACATATAGCTATAATATATCTTCTTATGTTTATTCATATAAGGTATGTAACTACTCTTCTTTTAATTGTAGGACTATAGTTTTACTGTTGTTTTCAACAGCACGATGGTTCACTCCTTACCTGTACTGATGAACATGATTAGTAACTACTATCTTTATCATTTAAATGTGACCGAAACCATCCAGATTTGGAGCACCCCCTTCTTTCAAGTAAGCAGAAATGTACAGATACAGGGTCATAGACAGGCTTCATACACGTGTCCAAAGAGCTTCTGTTCGGGTACTGCTGCTTTTGTAAAACATAATTATATTTTATAGTGCTCACTTTGGCAGCATCATAACAGTTTGGGATTTTGTTGCTCCCTCAGAAAACTTTTGTACTCATTAATAACCATTTCTCTCCTGTCTGATTTTCTCTCATACCTACACCTAAAATGGGCCATTCCTGTCCTTTTCTATCTGTGGACTTCCTAATTCTGGATGTTTCACGTGAAAGGAATTGCGAATATAGGAAGGACCTTCCTTGTCTCCCTTCTTTTTTTTTTTTAAATTTTATTTATTTATTTGTGTGGGGGGGGGTGGCCAGCTCAGCCCCCCAGGGGGCGGGGCTGGCTGGCATGTGGTGCTGGGGGATTGAACCGCGGTCCCTGTGCTTTGCTAAGCTTCTTCTAAGTAGGTGCTTCAGACCACTGAGCCATCTCACCAACCCTTGTCTCCCTTCTTGTATCTAGCATTCTGTTTGCCAGAGTCAGATGTTACATGTGTTAGAACTTCATTTGTTTTTTCTTCCAAGTATTCCATGTGCAGAATATGTGAAGTATGTGCATGGAATAGCACATTTAGTAAAATCCACCATCAGTTGGTGAACGCTTGAATTGTTCCTACTTTTGGGCTATTGGGAATAATGCTGTGAACATTCAAGTATAATTTTCTAGACAAGCATGTTTTTATTTCCCTTAGATGTATATCTTGAAGCACAATTACTATCTTAAGAAACTAGCAACGTATTCTCCCTCCATTCTAGTCTCATTATTGTTGTGTAAAGAAGTATCTCATTTTCATTTCGATTTGTATTGCCCTGATGGCTGCTGATACTGATAATCTTACTGCTTATGTACTCTTTGAAAAAGGTTCAGTCAAATCTTCGCTTTTTAAAAATTGGGCACTTTTTTTTAAGAGTAGAAAAATTTATTGGATAATAAGAATAGCTCCTGAAAGAAAGGGGATCCCAAGTGAGTCACCCTAAAATTAGGGCCTTCTTTTCATGATCAAATTGTACAACATCTTTATGTATTTGAGAAACAGGCCTGTCCCTGATTATGTAATTTGCAAATTTTGGTGAAATTCAGTTTATGTTTTCTTTTGTGCTTTATGCTTTTGATGTCATAGTTAAGATAAAAAGGGCTTATTCCTGTGGTTTGATCTCAGCTTCATAGTTCTAGCACTACATGAAGGCCTGTGATCCAGGTGCAGTTATTCTTATGTATACAGTGACAATCTAACTTCATTCTTTTATAGCTATTTAGTTGTCCTGTCATGAGCTCTGCTTTATAAAAGTGTCCTTGTGTGCATCATTCTCAGTGCTAACATGCTAGTTTATTTAAACATTATGAGTCTATTCCTGTCAATTCTGTTCTTTTAAACTTAATTTTTCCTTCAGGTTTTTACTTTTTTATGACATATTGACATATTGAATCCTAACCTCACTTTACCAAATACAGTTTTGCTTTCCTGGAGTATCTGAAATAATAGTTCTTTTTTTCCTCTTTTATCCTTACCTTTTATAAAACCATAAATTTTAAAGAGTAATTTTTTTTTTTTTTTTTTGTGGAACCAGGGATTAAACTCAGGCCCTTGTGCTTGCCAGGGAAGCACTTATTCTACTCAACCATCTCCCCGGCCCCATAAACCATAAATTTTTATTGTATTGCTGGTTATTATACTTAACATGGACTGTTTTCTTAAAAATTTCCTTGGCTACCTTGCTCAGTACTTGCAGTACTTTGAGTATGGCATACTCCAAGATCACATGGTAGTGTTTTCAGCAGTGTCGTGTTGCGGCTCCTCGTGCTCGTTCAGCCACAGTGCTCTCAGCAGCTAGGCATGCTGTTGCTGTTTGTGATGCCTCAGTCGCAAGAGACTGAGATGTTCATAGTCAAGGAGGTGCGTGAACCAGAGTGCTGTGTGTGATAGGGTAATGTTTAGAGTAGGCGCAATCGTGGTGTCTTCCTACTTCTGCACAAGAGACAGCACTTCTGACACCTCCAGTGGGCAAGGCTGCTCGGCAGTACTTCCCTAGACACCAGCTGGGCGCGCCACGGTTGAGTGCAGCCCAGAGACTGACACCGCGTACCTGAACAGTGGTAAGGCCCAGTCCCGTTTGAAGTGGAAAATGTGCTCCATCTCAGATGCCAGGGTCATGCTCCAGGCTGTGACTTGCTTGTCATGAATACATCTTATTAATGCTGCCAGGTTTTTCTTTACCAGATTTCATGTGGTAGAATCCAACTGTAGTATTACTAATTTCTGCTTCTTCTGCTATTTAATTTACATATTTGTGGGTTCTGTCTTGGCCTCCCACTGGCATATATTTGATTTGGAACAAATTCTGGGGTCACATAGCATAAATTAAGAAGTCAGGTTTATTGCTATGTAACAAAAGTCAAAAAGCTAGAGTCAGTGGTGGAGGCCACTGCCTTCTCCTGGAGTGCTGTGCCAGGGCCAAGGCTTCTGCCAGACACTCAGCAGGCTCTACTCTGCCCCGTGAGCGTGTCTTCTCACAGATCAGGGCTACGAGGACGGCCTTACTGCTGTTGCAGGACATGCGGTGTCTCTGTAATCTGCATCTGGGATGCCAGCTATTCACTGACTTGTCTGGGAAAGTTCGCTGGCTGCCTGGGTCCTTGCGCAGCTATGGACCTTGGGAACCACAGAGGATAAACTCTGCTCTGGTTCCACAGAGTCCATCTGCCCTGGGCTTGGGGAGAGAAAGACATCTCAGGATCCCAGCAGGAGCTGGTCCACACAAGTGAGGAGCACCGGCACTCATCCCTAGATATTTATCATTAGATAGGGCAGCTAGTGGGCATACTAATTGCTTTTCATGCATAATACTTTATATTGAATGGTGAAGTTAAATTTATATACCAGATTATTCTGTGTCATAGCTGAGAAAATGAGAGTATGATGATTTACTTGGGCTCATATATACCTTTGTCATGGTTCATAGCAGAGCTGTACTTACGGTCCACCACCACCTGTTAATAAACCTGCAGCCTGTTCTTCCGTACACATTATGCTTGAGTTAGACATTGTAATGTGTTCCTTCAGAGACTTTGCTATTCTTTTAGGGTGTTGAAAGGGGATGTAAGGTGATTCTTAGTTGTATTTCTTATTTTATGTTTGTCTTTCAGGAAATTACTGACATAGTTTTTAAAATTGAGTTGTATTTTCAAGCAGCTTTGCTTGGAATCATTGTTACTGCAATGCCACCTTACTTTGCTATGGAAAATGCAGAGAATCATAAGGTAATGACTGAATTTAAAAATGCAGGTCTGGTTACTAATAGAAGTGTTGGTGGGATGGTATGGTGCTATAGTCCTAGCACTCGGGAGGCTGAAGTAGGAGGATTGCTGTGAGCCAGAATTAGAGGGAGAAACCCTGTCTCAAAAAACCCCAAGTATTTTGTAGCTGGGGATGTATCTCATTGATAAGAGTACTTGCCTGGCGTGTACAAGGCCCTGAGTTCAATTCCCAATACCAAAAAAAAAGAAAAAAATGTCATAAAAAACCTATTTGCATGATTTGTAAATTTCAAATTACAATCATTTCAGGAATAAATTTAGATCAGAAGACTGGCCTGCTTTTCCTTTGTCACCTGTAGTAGAGAGTACCAGAAGTACGAGACACTTACTCCTTGTTAACTGAAGAAAAGGTGAACCGTGATCTCCTCACTGCACCCTGGGGACAGTCCCTGGGTACACAGAGCTGCTCGGGTCCTATGGCTTCATGTTCTGTGCACCTTTTTCTGGTGTTTTCTTCCTGATGTACAAGGATCTCACAGTCTCTTAGCTACTCAAAATCTTGTACTATTGTCACTGTGCTAAGGTATATCTTATTTCTCTAATCAGTATTCTTACCCTCTCCATGATGATTGTAATTTGAAAACAAGATTAGCTGAATTACACAATGTGATAAATGAGCTTAAGCTCATTTTTAAATATTAGAGAATTTAAAATGTATTTTAATGCTAATGCTTTTTAAAGTATTGTTAAAAATTATTGTAATCAGAGTCTTTAAAATATTCATGTTTTGTGATATGGGTATATACATGTTTGTAGTAATTTAGAAAATACAGAAAAACATAAAATTTTATTATGCCACCACTGAAATCTAAAGTTTATTAGATTTTTTTTTTTTCAACTTAAACTACTGTAAACTTTACTTTGGGATAATGGTAGATTAATCTTCACATGTAAGAAATGTGAATTCTTACTCCAAGGTCCTATGAATTCTTAACTCCTTTTTTTTTTTTTTTTTTTTTAATTTTTATTTAGTACAGGGTATAGAGGGTCTCAGTATAGATTGGACTCATAGTGATCTTACTGTTTTCAGCCTCCCAAGCACTGGGATTACAGGCTTGGGCCCCCACACCCAGTCTCAGTCACCATCTCAGTGCGCCCCGGGGATGGGGCCAGCACAACACGCTGGGGATTGAACCCCTGTCCCTGGTGCCTGCCTAAGCAGGCACTTTAGTATGCTGACTATCTGGCTGGTCTCTTAATCGTTTTTGAACTGTACTGTCTTATCTCAGGTACTGACATTGCTCTGGGCCAGGTTCAGAGGCTGTTCCTATTGTTTTTTTCTAGCTACATGTCCCATTTTCTTTTGCTTCTCTAACCTATGGAAGCTATTAACCTGTTCTTCATTTTTCTAATTTTGGTATTTCAAGAATATATAAATCGAAATTATGGAAAAAAGAAAGAAAGCTAAATGCAAAAAAAAAAAAAAAAAAAAAAATCTACAAATGGGGCCAGCCAGATAACTCAGCAGACTAAAGCTCCCACTCAGGCGGAGCATGCCCTGTCAGCCCCACTCCCGGGGCATGCTGAGAGGCCCATTGAGACTGGGCGTGGTGGTGCACACCTCGAATCCCAGCGTTGGGAGGCTGAAAACAGGAGGATCACGAGTCCGATCTATATAGTGAGACCCTGTAGACCCTGCACAACCTGTCCTAAATTTTAAAAAAAGAATATATAAATAGAATCACGATATGTATTGTCACAGAGTAGCTTTTTCCTCAGCAGAGTGACGGCAAACTTTTAGAGCGCTCAGTGATACAGCCTGCAGTGGCGCTCCTGCCGTAGGTTCACCACCGCTGCCTCAGTGGAACTCCCTGATGCTTCCTGAAATTCTGTCAATTTATATGTATCAGTATTTCATTTGCTTTTGTTGTTAACTGGTATTCCTTGGTGTGGATGTATTTTAGTTTTTTTAACTATCGCCTATGAAAGAACATGTGCGTTGTTTTCACTTGTCATTATTATGAATACATTTTCTATAAGCATTTGTATACAAGTTTGTGTGTGAACCCGTTTTTACTTTTCTAGGCTATGAAAATGTCAGATATTTTTCCAGAGTGAATATATTATTTTACATTCCCACCAGCACTGTATAAATAACAAAAGCGTGAATTCCCTAAAATAATTACATTTGAATTGGTTTGTTTTTGAATTTGTATTAGATTTTTTTTTTTTTTTTGGCGGAACAGGGGATTGAACTCAGGCCCTTGGGCTAGAATAGGCAAGCTCCTACACAACTGAACCATCTCCCTGGCTTGTATTAGAATTTACATATGTTTGATGTTCCTTTAATTCATTGAAAACAATACCCATTTTTTTTCCTTTTTCTTAGCTCATCTTTGTATTTATTTTCCTTGTTGCACTCTGTAGCTTGCTCTTTGGTATATTAGGAGTAGATGTTTTTATAGAAGGGATAAATCAAATAAGATTGTTAGGTATTTGGATTTATAGAAGATTTTTAGAATTTCAAAATAAATAATGGGAGTGTCAGACTGAAAACTAGAAGAATGGTAATCCTTTAAGCATATTGTTAGTATACATGAAAATTTTATTCGCAATACACATATTATTTATATACAAAGTTTCACAATCTGAAGCCCTATGCAAAGCTTGAACATTGGGCAGTTTGTTAGTGTTTACGTTAAAGATTAATTTTTTAAAAATGAAGTCTTTTCCTATTTAAATACATCTATTTTCCCAGATTTTCAAAAGTAAGTGTTGACTACTCACTGTTTGAACAGCCATAATCCCTGTGACACCTTTGTCTTATTTTACTGTATTCTATATTCTTAAAATTTTTGTTGAGATTATCGTATCTCAGAAATAATGAACCAAATTGGGATCTCTATTTATTTTCAGATCTGAAATGTCAACTTTTTGTTTTGTTGATATAAAATTAAGAATTCTACAATGATTTGACAGTTTTTTCTTTATAAAAGATCTGAAATCATAATTAAAATTCTTTTCTTTTTAATTTCTAGATCAAAGCTTATACTCAACTTAAACTTTCAGGTCTTCTGCCTTCTGCATACTGGATTGGACAAGCTATTGTCGATATTCCCTTATTTTTTGTTGTTCTTATTTTGATGCTAGGAAGTTTATTTGCATTTCATCATGGATTATATTTTTATGCTGTGAAATTCCTTGCTGTGGTAAGCTAACATCAATTATATTCATGCTATTTATACATAAAATGTTACCTAAAAATCAGTACACAACAACTATAAGTGATATAGATGCTGATTATTAATGTATAAAAGGAGAAAGCTTATTTAATTATTGCATGTGATGCATAAAAATTAATTCAGTTTATCTTACTGTGCAGGAACTTGTGCTGCTGAGCCAACTCCCTGGCCCTATAAGTAATTTTCAAAACACTAACTTACTATGATTTAAAATTAGTTTCTTCAGGCTGAGGTGATCTTTCATGGAGACCGTGTATGTGCTTGTGCAGTTATTCACGCTTCAGTATGCTCCTCCAGGACAGGTCATTGTCCTTCTTGTACTTGAACATAATTTCCTAAGGAAGGTGCTCTTTTATTCCGTAGTTTAGGATATGGCTTGAAATATGAAGAAAAAGACTAATTCACGTTCATGTTCTCTTATAAATGACGATATGTCCTTTCATTAAATGATTTTGTTAGGAAAAGGGAAAAACCAAACTAGGTGAGATGGGTTGACGATAAATTTGACAGTTTGTCAGAGGTCATGCTGACCTTACGTATTTTCTGCCATATAAATAAATAATAAATATTGATATTAATGTACTAAATATATGTTAAAATGGTGGCTCATACTTGATTGGGAGTGATAAAGTGATAAAAGTTGTAATCGGCTAAACTTGATTTTTATAATAACCCAGTAAGAGGTAACATTTTACAGAGTATTCAGTTTAAATGAATCTCTCAGGACTATATTAATAATAAATTTTAAAAACATTTTAATTGATGGAGAAGTGGATATGATGAATACAGTTTGAAGAATAATTTGCTTACTATTTTAATATGATTATGGTATTTGATAATCACATGCATGTATTACTAGCTCTTCAGACTTTAATAGAAGTGTACATTTGTCTTATTTGCAGGTTTTTTGCCTTATTGGTTACGTTCCATCAGTTATTCTTTTCACGTATATTGCTTCTTTCACCTTTAAAAAAATTTTGAATACCAAAGAATTTTGGTCATTTATATATTCTGTGGTAAGTCATATTTTATATTATTTCTGTTTTTCATAGCAGATTGTTCAAAAGTCATTAACTGTTTCTTGATTATATTTTTTAAAGTTACATGTCTTTCATAAGTAAATAATTGAGACAGAACTGGCAGCATAGCTTTATGTTTATCTTGCACGTCATCCATCCCGTGAAGGGTGGCACTCAGAGCTCCGAACGCCTAGTCTGTGGTAGAGCGACTAGCCGCAGACAGCTAGCACCGAATCAACATTGGTGCTTTCTGGCTCAGTATCTTCTGTGGCCTCAAGTTTTATTAGATGGCTATAAAGAAGGTAATGTTGAGGCACCAGCTTACAGTGAAGTCGTTTGTATGAAATTTTAAACATGTTCTCACTTACTTTGTTCTTTTTCTTTAGACAGCATTGGCTTGTATAGTAATCACCGAAATAACTTTCTTTATGGGCTACAGAGTCACAGCTGCTTTTCATTATACCTTTTGCATCGTCATCCCAATCTACCCACTTTTAGGTTGCCTGATTTATTTCATAAAGGTAAGTTTTTAGGTATTTTGATATTTTAAAGCATAAATACATATTACCTAGTTTTTGAGGTTAAACTGCTGCTTCTTGATAAACTACTCTTAATGCAATAACTGAGATGATGGGACCCAGCGCCGCATCCAGCTGTAAGTGGTGTAAGTAGCAGGTTAATGTCCCTTAGGCTTCCTTTACTGCTCAATATGGAATACATAGTTAGAAGTGGGCTCTGGTTTCAGTCAGTATTTGTTTTTAGAAATTTTTAAAGGATCCAATAATATATATAAAGGGACAAGAGAAAATAAAGCATAAGAGCTTCATTCCAAGAAAAAATAGGCAGATTTGTTTATTAAAATGCATAATTGAAATTTACATATGATTAGAAAAAATTAGATTATGAATTCTTGATTGCTGATGAATTCTATTTACTATTCTTTCCTCTCTTTTTGCTTTCAGTCTAATGTATATAGCTTATGCCTACTTTCATAGAAGTATTTGAGGGAGATTTTAATTCACATTAATAAGCTGTTTTGTATTTAAATTAAAATCTTGCTTGCTCTAAAATACTATTTGTATAAAAAAGAAAAGTATCAGTAATACAATAAAAGTACTATTTTAAAACTTTAAATCTGCATGTATCTACATATATACACTTACATTTAAAATCATACTGTCTTAGGTTTCTTGGAAAAATGAAGATACATACAATCCATGGGACAGGCTTTTAGTGGCAGTGATATCGGTAAGAAATAAGAAAAAGCTTGTTTGTGTTAATCTGTCGCCTTAACAGTGACCGGGTTGTCTGGCTTGAACTATGTTCAGATGTTATCCTGTTACATTTAAAAACTGCATAAAAGTCAGATGCGTTAATGCTAGCAAATCGGTACCTCAGAAGTGTGTCTGCTGTGCCTTTAGTTTACTCTGTCCACTTTAGTATAGTTTTTACATTGTCAATTTTAGCTGATTATAGTCTGACTTCCTCAGTGACAAAACCAAAGTTTTCTGTTTGGTTATATTTTATGAGACTGAGAGTAAATGGGAATTACTGCGGCAGGTACATTGATGGTTGTAGTTGGTGGCATGGTGGCACATGTCTGTAACCACACCTCTTCGGTAGGTAGGAAGATCGTAACTTCAAGGCCAGCCTCTGCCACTTAGTGAAACCCCGCCCCAAAGCTTAGCGGAGCCCTGGAGATGTAACTCAGTAATCTTTGCCTCGCATGTAGAGGGCTGTGGATGCCATCCCCAGGACTGCCAGAAAATAAACTTTAAGTTTGTATTAAAATTTAGTCTGGGTGTGTCTCAGTGATAAATCTTGTGCTTGAGCGTATTTGAGACCCTGACTTCAATAAAATAAAATAACAGTATGGTCTGTATCATGACAAAGATGAAAAAAAGTGATTTTTGGGGTAATGGAAAGAAACCTCATATGCCGTATATCTGGTCTTAGTTTTGTTGCCAACGAAGAAGCAAAGCAAAATGGCTGCTCGGTCTGATTCAGTCTTGATTCCCTTTTAGCCTTACCTGCAGTGCCTGCTGTGGATTTTCCTCTTACAGTACTATGAGAAGAAACACGGAGGCAGATCAGTACGAAAGGATCCTTTCTTTAGGTCAGTTAATATTTTTTATTGACCTTTTAGTATTTTTAGTAAATTACATAATTATGTAACCACAGTAACCCAACCTTGAGCACGTCTGTTACTGCAGCAGCTCTTTGTATCGCCTTCACAGTTACTTCCCTGTTTCTCCTTCCTGCCTCCGCCCGAGGTGTAACTACCAGGGTACTTTCTGTAAAGAATGCTTATTCTGAGTATTTCAGAATCATGCAATATGTCGGGGGTTTTGGCATGGTTTCTTTTACTCAGCATAATAGTTTTCCTTTTTATGCTAATTTTTATAAAATAAACAGTATACAGTGAGATTTAAGTATGTGTCCTTGTGATCATGCTGCCTACTCAACATTTTAAATATTCAGTATTTTAAAATATGATACATGATAACTAAGAAAAGTAATAATAAAATACATTTTGAAAAATTTAAAGCAAAACAGAATGATGGCTCTCTTAAGTACTTTAAATATCTTCAGTTCTTTTGTTTATTTACTTTTTACCTTAGTAGGTGGACTATTTTAATGCTAGAAAATCATTTATGAAATTGTTAGGATTTGGGTAATAAATCCCTACCAGTATCTTATATATACTTCATTGTCTTTTTATGCTGAGCAAACATGTTGTGCTTGTATTCTGCACTTTACAGATGTCCTCATTGTTGTAGCTCAAAAATCGAATGACAATGAGGCAAGTCCAAAAATTTAAAAGAAGCGCTTTATCTTAGCTGGTACCCAGCGGCAGTCTCCATGCAAGGTGCAAAGAGACGCACCGAGCATTGACAAGGATCAGTATTTAAGCTTGAAAACTGCAAAAACAGGAAAGGGGTGGAGAGGAAGAAGTGGCAGGGTCTTTAGTTCACTGGGTGGTCCCGTTGGGTGGGTGCTGAAATCAGCAGTCACACAGGGTTCAAGTTTGGGGTACAGATGTCATAAGACTTGGGTCATAGGGGTGAGGGGTTGGGAGGGGTTGGCGCATACAGAACAGGAGCTCGGCGAGGTTAGAAGGGCAACTGCATGGAGTCAATTTGACAGGGTATAACACTCATCAAGTGAGTTCTTTGTGCTTTTTGGCTCTTCTAAGCAATACTACTGTGCACATTTGTGTACAAATGTTTATGTAGGCATATATTTTCACTTCTTTTAGGTAGATCCCTGGGAATGAGATTGTTGGGTGAAAAGTAACTGTCAGTATTTTGTGGAGTAGCTAGACTGTTTTCTTAGTGGTAGTAGCACTTCGTGCTTCTTCTTAGGATGTATGAACATTCTGTTTTCTTCACATCATTGCCAGTACTTGTTACCGTTTGTCTTTTTAATTTTTGCCATTCTAGTACACATGAATTAGTGTCACTGTGCTTTTGATTTGCATTATCCTTATAATTCTTGATGGTAAAGACCTTTTCATATGCTTATTGTCCACTTTTGGATTCTGAGAAATGTCTGTTAAACTAGTTCACAATTCAGAAATGGGCTATATGTGTTTATATTATTAAGTCATAATTTTTAAAAAATATTTTTGATATAAATCTCTTATCCATAGGATTTGCAATATTGCAAGTATTGCAATATTTTCTCCAAATCTGCACTTCCTTTTCACGTTATTTTGAATTAAAGAATACTATTTATAAACTATAGCTATTGGTATTAAATTTGTTTTAAATATCTTCTTCATGTCATGAAAGTCTTGCAAGTACAGATCCGTGGTCGCCACCTATGGCACGCATGCTGCAGTAGGCTGTTGGAAAGGTTCGCCGTCACGGGCTAGCTGTGTATAATGGTTTACCCATTAGCTATTCTCCTCTCCTATCATTTGAGGACTTTAGTGTCAGTTTCCTCCTCTTCTCCCTTACCTGTACTCAAACTTGTGGAGACTTCAGCGTCCACATAACCTTCCTAGTTCCGGAGCTGCCGTTTCCAATGTTCTCTAGCATTCACTGTTGCTTCTGCTCCACTTCCCCCGTGTATTTGCATTCGAGCCATGCTGCTCCTGCTCTTACTCGATCTGTATGATCCTAAGCCTTAGTGTGCAGCCCACCGGTAACTGCCTCTTCCCATCGCTTTTGTTTTAAGTCTTAGTGGACTTTTTCCCTGGAGTTTCTCCCGTGCTCCCGGGTGTTCCTGCATGAGTCTTATTTCAGCACAGAAGCACACAGCTTCTGGGTTTCTTTGACTTGTCCTCTTTTAAAAGTCATAATTATTGGTGAATCTGGTTATGTACTAGGGAAAAGTAACAAAGCACAGCTGGGTAGTACTGCATATTTCATCTCACATGAATTCAACTCTGCCTTGATGCTGCTTGCTAGTCTGTCGTATTTTCCGAGTTAACAGCTTATCCCTTTGATTCAGTACTTATCCAAAGCTTTCTCTGTAGTCCTCATAGTCACACAAGCGCCTCTCCTTGCATCCTACTTCAGCCAAAGATATTGCCAGCTGTCTCAGAACACAGAGGACTTCATTAAATATTCCTGCAAGCTTGTCCACATTTTCCAAATTTTTTGCCATTTCCCTGTCCCAAAGAAAGATGCCTCACCTAATTGCCCAAGTCATTCTGTACACTGAAGAATGCTCCTCAATCTCTTTTCTTTCTTTATCTTTTAATTAATTTCTGGAGAGGGATTGATCGCTTTTCTTGTGTAATTAAGAGATTCTGTAAGTTTGAATATAAATTTTCATCTAGCTCTTACACTTTATCTCCGTTTCCTTTTCTAGCCAGAAGCATCCTACTTTGGTGCCTCCCTTTCACTTCCTAACTTCCTGTAATCTGGTTTCCCCTTTACCTTTCTTGATGTAATTGTTGTACAGTAGCTGATGATTTTATCATGGCCTTATGTAGTAGACGTAACTGTAGCATTATGGATGTTTCCCCCTTAGCTTTTCTGGTTTTCCTTTGCGTTCTGCAGCATCATTTCCTGTTTGCCTCATCACCTCCCCTGTGTCAAATTTTCCCTGCAAGCTCTTCTCTACTGTTCAATAACCCTCACAGGCGCGTTCCTGGGGATTCGGACAGCAGCCCTCCTTCTCCTTCTGACTATTTAATTTATACATGGACTATGAATTCTTTGAAGATGACAACTGTTGTTTTTCATCTCTATGAAATAATACCTGCACATACTAATCATAACAAAGTTTGAATAAATGAATTTAGATAACATTCTTTAACTATGAAAATATCCCTTTGGACTGGGGAGATAGCTCAGCAGCATAAAATGTCTGCTTGGCAAGTGCAAGGTCCTGAGTTCGATTCCCAGCACCAAGAAAAAGAAAAAATACCACTTGTAATTACACTTGTTATAGATAACCTTAGCTCTGCTGTTGCTTTATAAAATCTTTTCTCTGTGTAATGACTGTGTTCTTTACTGTTCAATGATTTGAAAATCTACTCTATTTATATACTTAGGACTCTTTCAACAAAGTCCAAAACTAAAAAGTTTCCAGAACCACCAAACAATGAGGATGAAGATGAAGATGTCAGAGCAGAAAGACTGAAGGTCAGAGAGCTGATGAGCTGCCAGTGCTGTGAAGAGGTAATTTGGTCTTCATAGTTGTCATGTTAAATGTGCAATGATAAGTTCTCAGCTACAGTGATAAATATGAAAACTATTTTCTTTGCATCTGAATCTGAGAAAATCTTCAATGAGAAAAATATTTTTGTCCACCTACTTTTAAATTAGCCACAATTTCAGCCAAAGTAAAAATTTTTTTGTGCATGATCACTTGGCAGAAGTAGTTCTGATGATTTAGGCATCAGATATGTTCAGCCCATTGTGAAATGACATGTATGTTTTGTAATTCATTTTTCAAATCCTGTTGCTCTTATTAGAAACCAGCCATTATGGTAAGCAATTTGCATAAGGAGTATGATGACAAGAAAGATTTTCTTCATTCAAGAAAAGTAAAGAAGGTGGCAACTAAATACATCTCTTTCTGTGTAAAAAAAGGTTGCTATTTATTTTTTTTCTTAAATAACTTCCATAAGTGCAGTTTCCATTTTTAGTTTGATTTCAGTTTGATGATCCTTTTCGTTCTATTCCTTTAGGAGAGATCTTGGGTCTCTTGGGTCCAAATGGTGCAGGCAAAAGCACTGTTATTAATATTCTGGTCGGGGACATCGAGCCAACTTCAGGCCAGGTATGACGTGTAAGAGTAGGGGATATTTTGAATATCAGTTATGTTTTTAATTAAGAGTTTAATGACAGATTAGTAATTTAATGCTCAAACTTTATATTTAGAAATTTTAGTATAGCTTAATGAAATTATTCTGATTGTTTCTTAAAAAATAATATACATGGTAAAATTTTCATAAACACATAAGATATTCCTTGTTTAATGACCAAGGTCCATCCAATCCTTGGTCAATTTAGGTCATTAAATGATTCAGCCACTAAATGAGTAATTGTATATAGCATGTACATTGCAATATTTAGAATAAATGAAACGCCAACTAGATGACTTTGCTTTTATTTGCATAATTCTTACCTGCATTACTGTCATGTGTGACAGAACAAAAAAATGCAGAACTGTACATGCAGTGCAGTCAGCAAAAAATATAATGCTACATAAACAAGATATACCCTATGAGGAAAAGACATTGTGACTTATAAACAAGGCATACAGAACTAGAAAGTACAGAGATGGCTCAAAGCACTGGCAGTCACTGCTGTTAACTGAGGACTGTCTGTGCACAGCACTCCTTTGCTGTGGTACTTACTACATGCTTGGGTGATTGGCCCACCTACCCAGTGAAGACAGTTGTATTGAGCTCAGGAGTTCGGAGAGCAAGTCTTGGCCTTCTCATCAGGTACTTTTCAGTGATGAGCATGTCACTAGCATTTGGGGGGGGGGGGGCTTCACAAAGTTGTCCTGGTCCTATTTCCTGTTTCTCTCCCTCTTGATTAGTTCATACCAACTATACTGATTTATTGTTTTCCCTAGGAAATGCCTGGCATCAACTTCTCTTTGAGTTTTTGCTTGAGCTATTGTCTGTGTTGGCTAAACCTATTTATTAGAAATACAGTTGACCAAGTTCCCTTAATTTCTTGGCTCATACTTTCAATGAGGACCATTTTTCTGGTTAAAATTATTGCATGCCTTTCTTCCCAACGCTGCCCTGTAGTCACTCTTTCCAGCTGTATCTCTGACTTCCAGCTTAGCTATCTTGTCCTTCAGCTTCAAAAAGCAGTAAAAATTGACCTAATAATACTTTTGCTGTACACAGAGATTTGAATTAATCTACTTTCTTCACACTGTAAGTTAAGCAAAGATACTTACTCAGAATGAATGTGTGTCTCTGTAGGTGTTTCTGGGGGATGATGCTTCAGAGGCAGCCGAAGAGGATGACTCTGTGAGGTGTATGGGCTACTGTCCCCAGATGAGCCCACTGTGGCCGGACATTACATTGCAGGAACACTTTGAAGTTTATGGGGCTGTGAAGGGAATGAGTGCCAGTGACACGAAGGAAGTGATGAGTCGGTAAGGGTCGGGCTGCAGGTCTGTTGCTTGGGGAAAGGCTCACGTTGCAGTTTTAAAATTATGTAACAGATGTTTCTGTGTCACATAATTTTCATAAAAATGGTGTTTTCCTTTTCTTGGTTTTTGGCGGAACCAGGGATTGAACTCGCCCTTGCACTTGCCAGGCAAGCGCTTATTCTACTGAGCTATCTCCCCGGCCCCCAAAATGGTGTTTTTCATGTGTTTTCAATATCATGATCAGTGATGTTGTTTTCTCTAGAATAGTTACACTGTTTTGACTGTTCTAGAAAAAAGTCTTGCTGATCAGCACAGTTTATACTTACATTTATGCATATCCTGGTACACTCATTTTGTATTGTTCATTTTGCAGAATAATAAGTGCACTTGATTTAAAAGAACATCTTCAGAAAACTATAAAGAAACTACCTGCAGGCGTCAAGCGAAAGGTATTTCTATAAAACAATATCTATTTTATTGACAGTTACCTGTTGCTTTCTTGATAGAATTGCCTATAGTGAAGCATCGGTAGTCCACCTGCCCTCTTTGTCTTTCTGTGTAGTTATGTTTTGCTCTAAGTATGCTGGGGAATCCGCAGATCACTCTGCTGGACGAGCCATCCACAGGTATGGATCCCAAAGCCAAACGGCACCTATGGTGAGTATGAGGCACAGGGCAGCTGAGACGTATTGCGCTGTGTCATATTTTAGAGTAATAAAGGTTTTTCACTCTAACTAGTAGTGTTATAATAGTGATATGTACCTCTGGTTGAAAATGCTATATAAATGATAAAATAGTATTAAAATTAAATATTTAATTTCTAGCGATTTCCTTAACCTTTCTATAGTTTATGGCAGTTTTCATAAAGTATTTATGATATTTTATATATAAAACAGATGCAGTGTGTAGGAAATTAAGATAGAAGCCCTGTTGTCTAAATAGTTTTCCTTTTCCCCTAAGTTAACTTTTTCATAATAATAGTCTTGAATTTATGTTGCAACTCTTTCTGGTAATTTAAAATATTAATTAGTGAACCAGCAAGATAGCTCAGCGGATTAAAGCGCCTGCTTAGGCAGATGTAGGGACCTGAGTTCCATCCCTGGTGTTCCATGCTGGCCCCGCCCTGGGGCGTGCTGAGATGGCAATTGAGACTGGGCGTGGTGGCATGCCCCTGTAATCCCAGTGCTTGGGAGGCTGAAAACAGGAGAATCACTGCAAGTCCGATCTGTGTAGTGAGACCCTGTCAAGCCTGTACTAACTACGTTTTTTAAAAAAGTATTAATTAATCGAGCCATTCTGTGAGCCTTGATTTCCATGTCTATAAGTGGAAGATTTAGTTTAGATTCATGTTTTGGTTTCTTTCGGTTTCTATGTTTTTTCTTTTTAACAGTAAAAGGTATCAGTTTTTATAATTTACTCATTATTATGGGTTTCACCCATATAAACATTTGAAGTCCTGAAATTTCTTTCCATTTAATAAGCTTTTCAAAACTAAGGGAAAATATATTAGTATAGGATATAATAGCTAATGACATTGAATGTTTGGTAAATTTTGATCAAATTAACCAAATGTATTTAAAAACATAACTTTCATTAACAAAATGTGCTTTTTAAAATTTTTACGTATGTTTTATAGGCGAGCAATTCGAACTGCATTTAAAAACAAGAAGCGGGCGGCTGTTCTGACCACCCATTACATGGAGGAGGCAGAGGCTGTCTGTGACCGAGTGGCCATCATGGTCGCGGGCCAGCTGAGGTAGGCCTCAAGGCCAAGTGCCTTCGGGTGAAGGACTGTGGGCAGATTTTGGAAGTTCTTCATATATCTTCTGGTTGTATGTGCTAATGCAAATGTTAAAAAATGTTTCTTAGAATTTTTTAATGAGTTTTCTTTGGGTTGTTTGGAATATGTTGGGTCCCCCCAAAATATGACTGGCTACTTGCATGTGGAGCTGGCTTAATTGTTCAGTAACTTAGAATGTTATTTTCAGGCAGCAATATTCGGGTGGTTTGGTTTGGTTTGGTACTGGGGACAGAACTCAGGATGTTATGCTTACCAGGCAGGTACTTACATCGCTGAGCTATATCTCCAGACCAGTATTTGTTATTTTAGAAAATCATAAACTGTCGAATGAGATTGTAACACAAAGTATAAAATAGCTGAGTTCATAGTATATAAATAAATGATTGGATACATAAATGTTGGAGAAGCAAATCATCCTTACAGAATTAGTCTAAATAATATAAATAGATAAACCCATAATCCCAATCTAATACTGAGGAAAACATTAGGTACATCAGATTACAGACATTCTATCAAAACATCCTGCCAATACAGTGGTCATGGGGAAAGAAAGTCTTCACTGACTATTAGGAGTCTTAAGACATGACAGCTAAGTGCAGTGTGGAACTGAGTCTTAGAATAAAATCAGATTGTTATAGGGAAAGCTGGTGAAACCTCAGTGAAGCCTGGAGCCTCATTTATGTTTATGTACTCCATGTTGGCTTCATGGCTTTGACAAGCATGCCATGGGAGTGGAAGGTGGTGTGTTTGGGGAGCTGAGTGGATGAAGAGTGGACGAGGGTCTTACGTTGGGAACTCTCTGTAAGTGTAAAAATGTGACCCCAAGAAATGTAAGTGAGCATCTGTTCCTTGAAACTACCAAGCCATTTTATCTCATTGTTCTTTTAAAAATTACTTTAGATGTATTGGAACAGTACAACATCTAAAGAGTAAATTTGGAAGAGGCTACTTTTTGGAAATTAAATTAAAGGACTGGGTAGAAAACCTAGAGATAGACCGCCTTCACAGAGAAATTGAATATATATTCCCAAATGCAAGCCGTCAGGAAAGGTAAGAAATTTAAAATGAATTCTCTTTAGAGAATGATAAAGATTGTTTTAAGAACTAGGAAGAGGGGCCGGGGAGATGCCTCAGTAGAATAAGCGCTTGCCTTGCAAGCCCAAGTGTCTGAGTTCAATCCCCGGTTCCACCAAAAAAAAAAAAAAAAAAAGAACTAGGAAGAGCATCCTCAGGAATCAGTGTTATATAAATACCTCTAAGGTAACTTATAGGCACATTAGTATCTATACTACCCTCAATACTGGACTAATGAAATCTAATGTTACGTTTTTCAATATCTTATCATGTGTGTGTATATGTATACATGTATGTATGTGAATATCCTCCTATGTAGTTATTTTAGCAGTACTGGAAATTGAACCCAAGAACTCTGGTACACTAGGCAAGCCCTCTGCAACAGCTGCTCCCCTGCCCTTGTATTTAAACCTTTTTGTCTTAGTTACTCTTCTCTCGTTGCTGGGACAAATACCCGACACTCAAGTGAAGGAAGGAAAGGTTTATTTAGCTCACAGTTACTGGAGGTTTCAGTCCGTACTCAGCTGGGTCCAACGCAGAGCAGCACATAGCAGAGGGCAACCTTTCATGGAGGTGGCAAAGAGCAAGAGTGCAAGGGAGGGGTAGCAGCAGCTCAAGCAGCTGGCTTCTCTTCCCACCTTACATTGTAATGCAAATTACCTGCCCCAGGGTAGGGGAAGTACTCACACCTATGGGTACTTCCCAGTACTTACCCACCTATGGGTAATCCCAGCAGTACTAAGACCCATAATCTCAGCCTTGGATCACACATAATCCCAGTGGATCATGAGTTAGCACAAACTCTAGAAGTCCTCACCCCATGACTGCATGAGGCTTTGGGGGGACAACTAGACACAAACCATAACACTTTTATAGTTCTTATTTATTCATTTTCATACAATAGCAGTCTTTTAATTATTTTGTATACAGCAGCAAAATATTTCCATCAGTATACTCTACAAATAGACCTCTCCTGCACCCTATGGGTCTTGATTCTGTCTGGGTCTCCAGGGTGGATAGCCAGGAAACAGTAGTGGCTCAGTCAGTCCCACAAGTGACACCTGGCCACCAGTAAGCATCATGGACACTGTCCATGTTCACATACTGGAACTTTTTGTGATATTCTATCCCCAAAGTGTTAGAAGTGCTAGTCATATATTTGCCATTCCAGTATTTTTGTTGTGTTTTATTCTTAGTAATTCTTTACTATCATAAAAATTTTTTAGTTGATATTTTTATATATATTAATCTAATTAAATACTATGTGAGTATTCTGAATTCATCACATGGTACACTACATTCATACATATGGTACACTGCATTCTGGCCTCTTAGATGGACTCACAATTTAATTTTAATTTCTGAATATTATTTTGAAATACTTACTTCATTAATTTTATTGAGAAACAAATAGCAATGAGACAGTTTCAAAACAGGTTAGTAGAACAGTTATAATAATTAATATATTGCATATTGTTGTCTTTGTAGTAGTTATTCATAGTATAAGATGCACACATGGTATCTTGTCTGAAAACTATTAGTACAAATCTTTCTTCTCATCAAATTAAGAGAAAGTAGCTATATATCTATCCTAACTATTTTGTATATACAGATACAAAATGCTCCTTCATTTATATCTCCTTTTTTGTTTAGTTTTATCAGAGCTGGGTACTCTATTGCCATTTAAATACTGTAAGTGCATGAATTCAGCAAAATAATCCAATATAGTCCAGTAGTCCGTAATAGTGGTGGGTTATCTGTACGACTGCCAGTGTCAGAAGTTGTTGACCTGAGCCTTTTTCAGCTCTTAATATGGCTTTACTTTTTCTACCTCGTTTTTATACTCTTCTGCTGGATAATTAAAACCAAGATAAAGCAAGACCTATATAGCAAGAAATGTAACTTTTGTATCCGGCATGGTCAGTCAAATCCCCTCAGGATTTACGCTGAAAGCCTGTACCTCAGTTTGTAGCTCCTCTGTCAGTGTCAGCCATGTGGATGAGTCACAGTCATTGCTTGACCAATGTGCTCTCTGTGAAAGCCTGAGAGAATGTTTTCTCTCTAGGTGACTTCTTAGGTACATTATAAATCGTCAGTCTCCATAGTTTGTATTTAGAAGTAATAATAATTGTTTTATTATACATGGATTTCAGTTTTATCAAAATGTAAATAAATTATTAGTTTAATTTTGAATTCAAAGCACGTTAGCTTTATAACACAGTATGGTATTTTTTTAATTTTCCTGAATGTATCTTATTTTCAGTTTTTCTTCTATTTTGGCCTATAAAATTCCTAAGGAAGATGTTCAGTCTCTTTCACAAGCGTTTTCTAAGCTGGAAGAAGGTGAGTAGTATTGAAAAGACATTGTAAAGTAGCTCTCAGATCATTAAAGAATTTTATTTAAAAATGTTTGAAGAGTCAGTTTATATACTGGCAAATAAGTAGATAATGTTAAGATACAGAGAAATAAAAATATGATAGGAATATATAGAAAAACTATGTTGTGGTATAAACCTTTTACAGTTGAGTGGGCATGGCCATATGTTCACACTGCATCTGTGGAAACTTGGAAACGGTCAACATTTATGAATGAGGTCATCAGGAGCTCTCAAAATGAAGATAGAGCTGGTGTGATGGTTTCTATATGAATGTTGTATATGAAAAGAGTTCGTTATAACAGCTGTGGATTAGTGCTTTTAGGCTTAGAGCACTACATTATTTTCACATCTATAATAGATACAGTATCTATTAGATGTAGTAAATGTCATATGATAAGATAAAGTTTCTGCTTTTCTGGTGATTTATGATTAAAAATATCTGAGCTACTTAGAATTAAAGGAATCAATATAATTTTTGGTATTAAATTAGGTTGCAAAAGGGTCTGAAATAGGGATGCTGATGGAGATCAGTGTTCAGAATTTAGTTTGAGGCAAGAACAGGCTCCAGTGGAGTTGAGGAATGAGAGAGGGAGGGCAGAGATCAGAAGAAACATGAGAGAAAGAATACCAGTGAGAAGATCAGGGAGGGCAGGAGGCGGTCACTGAAAAGGTGAGTGCGGTGAGGGGCAGTAAGTATGCCAAGTACAAAGGGCTGCAGAGGGGCGGTGGGTGTGGGCGGCAGGCAGGTGGGGAAGGACGCTTTGCAGATTCGAGTTCCAGTGAGTTGTTTGCAGGGTCTTAAACAGATACTGTTAGCCAACTTAGTAGTTATTATCATGTTTTAAGTCTCTTAAAATACTAATAACTGAAACACTTTTTATATTTTAATAGCTAAACATACTTTTGCAGTTGAAGAATATAGCTTTTCTCAGGCAACATTGGAACAGGTACTATAAAATTAAATTTTAAAAATTATTTTATAGTAAAAAGTAGTAGCAATTATTTGGTTAATATTGTAGAGAAATTATATGTAGAATAATTATAGGATTATCTTGTTTTTAAAAGAGGACGACCTTGCTGTGTAATTTAGGTCATCCTTGAGCTGACAGCATCATGACTGTAGAGCCCCAGTTTGAGCTTATGGTGATCCTCCTACAGCAACCTCCCAGCAGCTGAGACTGCAGGCATGGAACAGATGCCACACGGGCTGATACTGCAGAATAATCTTGAACAAATTTCAATTCTCCATCTGCTTCCTTTTTTTAACTTTTAGTGTAAAGAGTGTTTCTCATTGACAAATCATCTTGTATGTATGCAGTGTGGAGTACGTAAATCAAACTGATTTCCATTTGCTTATTTTGATTGGCTCAAATTTTTCAGTTTGGTTAAGGAACTGAGTTATTATGATGCATTTCACATTAAAATATCCTGTTTAAATATTTATAAAATACTTTTTGTGACAGCACTACTTAATTCATTAGCAAATTATTAATCCTCTAAAGAAACATTCATTTTTGCATGTAGTTTATGGTGATACCATTTTGTTTGAAAAGTATGAATATCAGTAAATCTTTTTTGACACTTGTTAATATAATTAGAAACAGACATACCATTTTCTGATTTAGATAAAACTTCTTTAACATCTTATTAACATTAATACTTAATAAATTAACTGTTAATTTTTTTTTTAATCTAGGTTTTTGTAGAACTCACCAAAGAACAAGAAGAAGAAGATAATAGTTGTGGAACTTTGAACAGCACACTGTGGTGGGAAAGAACACAGGAAGACAGAGTAGTATTTTGAATTTTAAGTTTTCAGTGTGCTTACTGGATTTCATTTTCACTTTAACTTTGGTTTTAAAACTATTATTTCATAGTAACTGGAGGAACGTGAAAGCACAGGATTTTCTCAGGCTACTTAATTGTAACACTGTTATGGCAAGTTTTACTTTTTAAATAAACTCATTTATAAATTGTCAACATGTATGAATATAAAATATAATGAGCTGTAGTATGTCATACTTCTCATTGAAAATTAGTGCTTCTAAATTTATGATTTAAAGAAGTAGTGATACAGTTTTGTTTTGAATAGCCATCTTTAAGTGTATACAATCTTGATAAGTAATATCCCAGTCTAAATAGACTAGTACATAATTAATGTGTAGAAAATAGACATAAGGCATTATTATGAAAGTTTTTTGCTTCTATTTTTCACTTTCTAAAAGAAACTTTAGTGAAAATTTTCATCTTTAAATGATAAACTATGCAGTCTTAATGTACATTGAGTTTTAATTTAGACTCATCCACTAGGTGGCAGTCCTCAACCATAATAAAGGAAATGAGCCCTTGTTCAGGAAGTAATTTCACATGTAATTGATTGGATATTTGAAGTTACCTTTCTTTTGCTTACAGTAAAATCCAGAGCTGTTTTAGTTCTAATTGAAGGAATATTGTAGTCTTATGTAGTAGTCCGAGTCTTCAGCTCTGGCTCTGTGACTAGAATGACATCCACTGAGTAGAAGAATTAATCCATGCTTTTTTTTTGTTGGGTTTTTTTTGTTTTGTTTTGTTTTTGTTTTTGTTTGCGGTACCAGGTATTGAACACAGGACACTTCACTTTCCAGGCAAGTGCTTATTCTACTGAGCTATCTCCCAGGCCCAACCTATGCTTTCTCTCAACTACTAGAAGATACAGTTTTTTTTGTTGTCTTCCTCACAAGGGGGACATTTAATTTTATTATTGGCTAAAACAAATTGCTGATTAGTTGTTTCTATTGGCAGTCTTTATTGTTTTTGTCTTTTCTTTGTCAATCATGATGTACATTTATTTAATAACTGACCTCATAATCACTTGGTAAATGGTACAATATAACTAAATTTTTTCAGGATTTAAATTAGTATAAAAATGGAGCATACAGAATTCTGTTTACCAACCAGAATTTCACTCTGTGACAGTTGAGGTAATATATGGGCAATGTTATCACAGAAATACTGGGGCTGGGGAGATGGCTCAGCAAATAAGCGCTTCTCTGGCCAGCACACAGGCCTAAATTCAATCCCTGGTTCTGCAAAAAAAAAAAAAAAAAAAAAAGAAAGAAAGAAAAGAAATACATAATCCATGTGGACTACAAATACCAAAATAGAAGAAATAATGTATTTGAAAGTTTATTTCAATAAGATGTATGAAAGTACTGCTAAATTTGCAAAACAAATATATATTGGGAGTACAGTTACTATATTATAGAGAATTAAAGATCAACAGCAACAATAGAATGAGAATAGCTGAACTCTTTAATGGTGTTATTAATTCTTTAATGTAAGTAAGATTTAGTAATCTTTTAGCCCTATCGTGTAATAAGTCATCTGTGATTTTAAGCTAGAGCAGTTGTTTTAAAATCTGCTTTCATTGGCAGTCCACGGGACCTGGCTGATGACTTTCCTCTGTTGCTCTGGCAGTTGCTCTACACACTTCTGAAGACACCTACTTCACCAGCTAACTCAGAGGTCCTATGACCAATCTAAATGAGACGTTTTACCAGTCTCTGCTTGGGTTTTACAACCCAGAGCCAAGTTCTGCTCTGTATGAGATTTACCTGGCAGTAGTACACTTTTACATCTAGCTAGTCACTACTGCATGCTGAATACAGTTAAGACACGATTGAGAGAAAGGCTTTACCTTTGGAGATGTAGTAATAGATAGCACACTGTGTCTTTTAAGCAAGTCTTTGCTAAATGGTGCCGCAAATATAAAGAGATGTCTTCTTTTTTATTTAATACTCATATAAGTACCCAGGGGCCTTTCTTTTGGAATGTGATTTTATAACTATGTGTCACTTTGAACACTTACACTGAGTGTAATGAACAAAAAATTGTTTATAGTTTACTAGGGTAGTCACTTGTTTTTTTAAAGAATGTGACCATTTTAAGAAGGATCTGTTACTTTAAAATAGACCCTGACTAGCACAGAGCATCACCTGCTGATCGATGTAGATAGGGTTACTTTCACTGTACGTTTGAGGTTGGGTTGTACTGAACCAATCACATTCTCATCTTTTGCATATATTTATTTTCCTGTAAACTATGTATGACTGCATTCTCTTGCAAGCATTTAGTAAAGACATTTGAGTTTGTGGGGTTTTTTTTTCTTCTTTTTTTTTTTTTTTAGTTTTTTACACACAGTAATATATTTTGGTCATAAGTATCTTGTAGGAATATTGTGCTCACTTTTTCATAGTAAATATTGAACTCAGGACAAAAATTTAATTCTTAGGATGGCAAGCATAAGTAAACTGAAAAGAAACAGAAAATCAGGTAAGAGCTTCATCATTATTTGCAGTATATATTTCACATTTTTCACATATATTTTAACTTAAGTTATTGATCTCACGACTTTTTTCCATGTTAATGAATGGAAATAAAAATAAAATTTTAGGCAAAATAGGAATAAAATGGCTTTATCCATGTACCTTACATTTTCCATGACTGATGAAGCTTTAAAATAAAGCTCAGCTTTACTGAATGACTGTGGTTACAGACAGGTAGGGCAGTACCGTCTGTAGCAGTGAAAATGTGACTGTATACTTACATTACGCTTTTCCAGCAGTTTTCTTTAAAAGTATTTTCTTTTTTAAATCAATAAAATTGTGTTATGTTTTTTGATTTTCATAATTAAAATATTTTTGTACCAATTAAATTCAACAGACATTTTAGCTACCACTCTGGTACAGGAAAGTGACCATCACTTTTGAGTCCTCAAACTTTTACAGTCCAGTAGGAGGAAGATAGGTGTTTCTATCACCAGTTATAATGACAAATGCTTTACTGGTAGAAATAAGTGTTTTGTAGGAGCACAACTGATCATACCTTGGGTCAGGGTTTTACTGCTGTCATGTTAGTCATTCAACATCTCATTGTGATTATGCTTTGAATTTGTTAGAATACTACTCTGTATTTTCATATAACATATCTAAATAGGCATTAATTTTTGAAAAACAAAAATGCTGTTCTTAATGTATTTTTACTATTGTTAGTGCTAATTTTTCATTTCCTTTCTTGAAATAGCATATTACATAAAATTAAAGAATTTATTCTCAGGTTATTTTTATATCAGCTATTCTTATAAGGTAAAAATTTACTTAATTTTTATTCATATTGTGTTATATATAAATAATTGTCATGCTGCCCTTAGAAAAATGAATATGCATGTATTATCAAATGTAAGCTTTAAGAGCTAAAATTTTGACAAATTATTTTATATGTTGAAATGGAGTCTTTGTTATTTACTATTAATAAATGACTGAGTGGCTCATATTAAAATTGAAGCAAAAACCTGACACTAAAATTGCTAGTATTTTTTTTTTTTAAAGTATCCGAGGGGAAGTTTCAAGTATGGCAGAAACATTGGCAGTAATTTTATTTCAATTAGTATTCACATATTAAACTTGAATTAGGTATGTTCATATATCTTTGAATCTCATGTGTTTTGTAGAAATAGCAGTCACTAACAGTTTATCACACTTAACGACTAAATTATTCCCACTATTTCACATAATATGCATAGTTTATGTATTCCTTTAGGATTTTTAAATGAAATTGACCTAAGTTTGGTAGTACGTGTTTAATCGCAGCTCTTGGGAGGTGGAGGCAGGAACATTACTAGGAGTCCATGTGAACCCGAATTATGAAGTAAGACTTGTTTCCAAAAACAGTTGGGTGTGATGGCTCCTATCTGTAACCACAGCACTCAGGAGGCTGAGGCAGGAGGATTGTTGCAAGTTTGAGACCAGCCTGGGCTACAAAGTGAGCTCAAGGCCAGCCTGAGCTGCATAATGAGACCCTGTCTCAAAAAGAAAAAAAAAAAAAGAAAATTTAAAAATTGATTCTTTTATATACTTAGAAAATACATTTTGTTGCTGTTGTTACTTGGAATTGAACCGAGGGCTTTGCAATGAACTACATCTCTACCCTTTTTTAAATCTTGAAACAGGGTCTAAGGTTGGGCAGGCAGGACTCGAATTTGCAGTTCTCCTGCCTCAGCCTCCTGAGTAGCTGGGATCACACATGCACCTCTGCAGCAGACAGTCCTATAAATTCCTTTAACAAATTTTCCCCAAGCACCTGAACAACTCCTGGAAATCAAGTAACCTGCCTCTTAAAATGAGCAAATTATATTCTAAAGAATTTCATATATCTGAAAACTGCACCATATACAGAAATACTTGACCATAAGATTTAGTGTTGTGATTGCATAAATACAGGATTCTTGCATGAATATAGTATGACTACAGTAATTCAATGTTTGTACAGAACCTTGAGTTTATCTTCCAGGGCTACACGTTTACTGAAAATAGGGCCATCAGGCCTTGAGGTTCCTTTCTTCTGTAACCCGAGACCAACAAATTGATGCCAGTTACATTGTTTAGTTGCTGACTGGGACTGAACAAGAGCTAGCTCAGTAAGTGCAATACTGACTCAGGTGGAGGGCCTGTGTCTGCCAGCCAGGGCTGAGCTCATAACCGCAGAGGGGTGCTTCCTTATAGCCCAGAACTGATTTTTGAGCTCATACCTGTGACAGTTTCAAGTTATTACAACATATTTTCCCTTAAAGCAAGGTGCCCCTAAATCTTATTATTATATTTCATCTCAATTCATGATTGTAGGATTTTCCAAATTCTTCTGATTATAGCATGATCTTTTCGCCCACTGGTTGTAGTTTTACTTCCTTGCTTTATAATTCTTTTAAGTTTTAATTAAACATAACAATTTTACCTATTTGTGAGATATTGTGTGACTTTTATATAGTGGTGGTCAAATCAGGTGCCTCAGATATGCTAGACATGTGATCTCATTCTGAATCGTAAGTGCTGCTCCTTAGTTCTGGTGGCATTAACCATAGTTCATTGGTCATATTGCTGACAGAAAGATACCATTATTGTTTTGGACTTCCTTATCCAGTTGCTATTTATGAATTTATCTAAGCCATGTAAGTGTAGGGAAAGATGAGTGAGAGTTCTAGTTCATATATTGACTGGTAATTTCTTCAGTCCTTAGAGGACACTTTTATGTAATTATGATATAGTTGACCTTTGTTTTATGGTGACTACATTCAGATATACATTAATGCATGTGAAATCAAGTTTGTAATTGAATGAGATAAAAAATTATGCCTTTATAAAGTAGTAAATTTGTTAACCTTGGAACAGTGTGGCTTTTGTGAACTGATTAAGGAAGATACTACTAGAAGATAGTGTCAGAAAATAGCAGAGTGGTTCTTATTTTTAGAACTTTGAGAGATCAGAAGTCAATGGAAGGTTCTAAGCAAAAGTGTGATATCACTTGATGCATCTGACTAGGCGCATTTTAACTTCTATGTTGAAAGTGAATGACATTTGAGGGAGTTGAATGCTGGAGAGCTGCCAGGAGTCTAGGGTGCATGGTTGGGCAAGAGAAGATGAACTGGATAGGGAAGTGGTTGGAGCCTAAGTGTTTTGAAGGTCGGGAGTGGAATGTGGTATAGGGTAGAGACTGACTACTTCTTGTTTTTGCTCAGCTGCAAGAACACAATTGTTAGCAATTATTTTCTTTCTGAGCCCATATTACAGAACTGAGCAGGTGAAGACTTGGACGTTCAACTCTGAGGAGTTCATCAGGAAATCAATTTTCAGAATACACAGATATTCATGCAGAGGTATCTATTAGGCAGAGGAAATAATCAGAAGCATTGTTAATTCAGCAGGTACTGAGCTATACGTTAAAAAGCACAGCAGGGTCCTGACAGTCATGAGGGATAACATGAATTTTGGTAGGCGGCCAAGAAGGCAAGGGTCCTGATGGAGTAAGGAGGCCTGAGACCCACTGACTAAAGAATTCGCTGTTAGGAAATTGAAAAGAATCTAAGCACCTGTCTGGCAAGCTCAAGAACCCGGGTTCCATCCCCTGTACCACATGCCATGCCGGCCCCGCCCCCGATGGGGTGGTGAGCTGCTGGCCACCAAGACCCAGTGTGGTGGTGGGTGCCTATAATCCCGGCACTGGGGAGGCTGAAACTGGACTTAGCACTATGAGTCTGAACTGCATAGTTGGACCCTGTGCCAAATAAATAAATACTTCTTAAATTTACAAAAAAAGAAACTGAAAAACAGAAACCATAAAATTCACTGGACCAGAGGATTATCTTGGGGAAGCCCTCGTGGAGAATAGGAAGACAATGAAGCTTGGTAACACAGATACACCACGCAATTGGGAAGTTCTGCAAAAACAGTGTCACAGAATGAAAAGACTACCAAAGTCTTGCCATATGGCTTTATTTTACTAAAAATACTGTGTTTTTCTGGCACATTCTTATAGTAATTGGAAGCTGAGTCAGTCACGACAAACTGCTTGTGCTCCAACTCATTGTTGCTGGCCATCACAAATACTAATGAATTTGTGTTGCCTTTTAGGAATAAAGCAGTTTTGTCCTCCAGCTGGGACAGTATTACCAGAAGGCAGCCCTCATCTGTCAACCCCTATGGCAGTCTTAAGAAAGTAATATAAGCCCTTTGTCCGAATCTGCTCTGTCTACCTGCCTTTTGTCTATGTCAAAAACAACTTGGCCAAAGTTGTGTTGGTCTTTCTGAGAGAAGTAAGGCATTGTATACACAGCTGTTGCCCAACTAGCCTTATCTACCCCAGGAGCTAGGACAGTGGGCATCGAGTCGGATTCTGAGAAGGTCTAAGCAAGTGGTACAGAGCATACATTCTGGCAGGGTGAGGCACGCGAGTCACAAGCTTACACTCATCCTGAGAACTTGCAACTTAGTGAGACCTTGTCTTTAAAAACTGTAGGGGCTGGGGAGATGGCTTAGTGGAATAAGCACTTCCCTGGCAAGTGTAGGGGCCTGAGTTCAATCCCCAGTACCAAAAAAAAAAAAAAAAAAAAAAAACTGTTAAGAGCTCAGTGCCGTGCCTTGGGTTCAGTCCCCAGTAACCACCTCCCCGAACAGTAGTGCGGAACGGAAAGCCAGGTAAGTATTATTTATTTGGAAGCAGTCTTTTGATGCACAGGAATTTAATGTCATGGCAGCAAACCAAGCAGTGGTGTGAATACTCCTTGCATACACAAAGCAGGGGCCCGTACAGTGTCACGGAGGAGAACTGAGAAGCTGCAGTGTGTGAGGGAACAAAGGATGGAAAGACTTGGAAAATAGCTCCTGTGTGAGAGGCTTTCCTACAGCAGGCAAGGAAATGACGTCGACGGTGAAAGTGGAGGCAGCGAAGAATGCCCGCCTGAGAGAATGTGTGTCATCAGGGACTGGTGGTGGGCCTCTGAGCTGATGCCGATGCTGTTACACCCTGAGCAAACCGTGACGGCACTCAGTTCACAGAGCATGGGAACTATAATAGAGTCCTGAGTAAGGGAGCATAGGTGGTAGCACGTAAACATCAGAAATTACGTGGGCGCCATGATTGTGCTGCACAATGAGAAGCGTAAAACTGGGCTCATAATTCTGCTTGAAACCCTGAATGGAGAGACTCAAAGTATCCACAGGTTCTAGAGGAAGGCCACATCACCAAGCATTATCTCGGCTTCCATTAAAAGGCTCGTCTGAGAAAGCTCAGTGCTGCCAGGAAGCCCTGAATCTCTTTCTTAATGACCTGAGAGCCATTCTCCCCCCCCCTTTTTTTTAGTGTATGCTAGCAGTACAGAATAATGAATTTGTTTTGCTGTATTGACAGCTGAATATAACAATTTTAAACTTTGTCTCCACCTACTCTTTCCCTCAAATCTTTTTCCTTATGTCTAAAAGTCTACCTTCTAATTCCTTGCCATCTCTTCCTTGCTTATTTTTAGAGTGTTCATACACAAGAAAACATGCATTGTTTAACTTAAGAGCTTGGTTTATTTTGTGTAACATGATGGTCTCTGCTTCCAACCATTTTCTTGTAAATGATATGATTTTGCTCTTCCTTTTGACTAATGCTCCATTTCGTACATACCCATGTCCTTATTCATTCCTTGATGGGCACCTCTTCTGTTCCACATCTTAGCAATTACAAATTGTGCCACAAGAAACATGGCTGTGGTACACGGTCCTTAATTGTGTGGGGCACATGCTGAGGAGTGCTGTAACTGAGCCATCCCTTCTAAATGCAACTGCCAAGAAGGTAAGGCCTCTGTCTCCCAGGGCCTGGGAAGATAGAATCCTAACTTCGATAATTGACAGCTAGTCTAATCACATTTACGCTAATCAACCCTGTGTACACATTCACATCCCTAGCGTAGACTGTTCATGGTAAACCCACTTATTTATAGATTTACTGGGTGTTGCTTTTCTAGTCCCACAATTTGTGGTTGTCATAGACATACATGGGAGTTGGCACAATTCTCATCTTGTTCCCATGGACTGTGGGGTACGAATTCCAGCGGATGTATTAGTTTTCTAAGGCTTGTATACCAGCATCACGGAGCAGTTTAACACAACAGATATTTAGAGGCCAGAAGTCCGAAGTCAGAATGTGAGCAGAGCTGCTTCCTTTCCGGGGACCAGATAGAGAACAAGTTTCTTGTTTCTTTCTGCTCAATAAGCGGCCCTAGCCTGCAGCTGCTCTGCTGTAGTCTCACTGCCTGCCTGTGTTCCTGTCTGTCTGTCTGTGTGTCTTGGTGTCTCTTTTCTTCTAAAGTTGCCAGTCATTCTGAATTGAGGGCATGTCCTTTAATAAGATATAATCATCTGCAAAGACATCGCTTCCAAATCAGGTCATGTTCTGTAGAGAGCTAAGCACAGCTGCGCCCCAAAGATGGTGCTGGCTTCCGCTTCCCACCCCCTGCGGGTGAGTGCTCTATGTCAGTCAACAGCTCCATATAAGGCTGGGACCAAGGCCCATGGTCTGCTTCCGCATACCTGGACCTATGGGCAGCGCTCACGTGGCACTCTGGGATAGGCTGCAAAAGGGGATATATGCCGTAGGAAAGCCCGGAAGAGGAAGAAGAGCTTGTAATTAGAGGTCCTGAATAAACTGCTGCAAGAAGAGCTGGTTGTTGCGTCTTCCTTGCTGGCGAGGTCGTGCGCGACAAGTGGTGGCCCGTACGGGGAACGCTTCAGTCAACGGCTCAGAACTTGCAGTGGTCAGGGGGTGCACCGGTAAGTCCCCTGGTAAGTTGGGGATCTGCGACAAGAGCGGAGGGAAAGGGCTCTTCTCTGTATATAAAGAGAGAGCACCAGGGTTCGCCCACGAGCGAGCCAGGTTCGCCGAAGAACGAGCCTAAAAGTGAAAGTAAGACTTGTATCATGGGCGCTTCTAGTTCGCACCCAATTTTTTTGGCTCTATAAGAGCTACTTCATTCTATAAGGTCAATTTGGAAACTAATCCGCGGCTGCCTGGAGGACCATCATTGTAGTGAGGCAGTGGAAAATGGGAAGGCCGCTCTCGAACAGTTACAAGAGGAAAGGTCTAAAAAGGCGGCTAGTGAAAAGGCTCCCAGTGAGAA
>NW_004524609.1:8451261-8466898 GCF_000260255.1 Octodon degus | reverse complement strand
CTGCTCCCATAGGTGCGCGTCCAGCACCACCTGGGTTATGCCCTAGATGCAGGAAAGGTAGGCATTGGGCCAAGGAGTGCCGGTCAGTGAAAGATGTGGATGGTAAGCCTCTAAGCCAGGATTCCGCAGGATCAGGTCCAAAAAACGGGTCATGGGGCCCTCGACCCCAGGGCCCTCAAATATATGGGGCAATGGAGAACAGAAACGGGAGTCCTGGCCCTCCCTCAGACATCCGGGGAGCTGCGGAGAGCCACACCAGGCTCCGCAGGGTTGGACCTCCATGCCACCACCAGACTCATATTAACACCACAAATGGGAGTCCAATTGATGGCCACGGACTTTACAGGACCTTTAGACAAGGGTACTGTAGGCCTCCTTATAGGGAGGTCTTCCTCCACCTTAAGAGGTCTGCGTGTTCACCCCGGAGTAATCGATCCCAATTATACGGGTGTTATTAAGATCATGATTGAGTCCCCAAAAGGGATCACCACCATCTCCCCAGGGGACAGGATTGCACAGCTGGTAATCTTGCCCAGCTTGCATGGATGCTTTCTGCGACAACGCAGGAAAGAGGGGACCGGGGCTTCGGGTCCACAGGTGGTAACTGTGCTTATTTATCCCTAGAACTAGACCAGAGGCCAGTTCTTGAATTGTCGATAGATAACAAAAAAAATTTGGGATTGCTGGATACTGGAGCAGACAAAAGCATAATTGCAAGGAAAGACTGGCCTACAGGCTGGCCCATTCAAGCCTCTTCTCAGACTCTTCAGGGTTTAGGTTATGCAAAAACAGCTGACATGAGTGCTAGGCTACTGCAGTGGACAGATAGAGAAGGGCACTCAGGACAAATACAACCCTATGTCTTGGAGCTTCCCGTCTCTCTATGGGGCCGGGATCTCTTAAAGGTCATGGGGTATGTATTAACCAATGAGTATTCTTCTGCATCGTCGAGGCTTTGGCCTTCAATGGCACAGCTCACTGGAACCAGTCATCATTCTTTCAGTCAACTGTGAATATAACCAGCGAAAAGCAGTTCCCCATTTCCTCATCCCCTTGCCTGCTGTCCCCCTTTTTTCTTTGTAGTGTGGAATGGAACTGGGGGAGGAAAGGGTAAACTAAATTGTTCAGTTGGTAATTGCAGCTTAAGTAATTGCTGGACCAAATATCATACTCATGCTGTCATCGTGCGCATTCCCGCCGCCGTGCCAATGCCAGTGGAGAACCCCCGGAGCAGAATCGATTCCAGCTCCAGCTGTTCCGGGAAAAGCGAGATTTTGGTATCACTGCTGTTCTACAAGTGCAAGAGACTTTGAATGGACAAATACATTTTGGAATCCTATCGCTTAATCAGCAAACTGCTCTGTTGCAGGAGCAGGTGGACATCCTACACATACAGCAAAAATTAATGTGTAACTTGGGCTTCTCTGAGATCTGTGTTACCTCAGCAAAAGTGCTTAATGCTAGCGACCAACTCCGGGCCCTCAACAAATACTTGCGTGGGCCCTGGAATGCTTCTTTTGTTAACTATACCCTGCAGTTGAGTCACGCCATTGCCGCGGTTAATGCTACAAGGGTACCGCCTATGGGTGCAGAGAGCTTATGGCATGCAATAGCTAAGGCTGCAGGTTGGATAAACCGTTGGTCGGGCTCGATGGCATTGCTGTTATTATGTTGTGGGGGCATATTCTTTGGGTTTTTCTTGCTTCTGCGCTATAGACGTCATCTTCATCAACAGCAGATGTGTGTCAAACAGGCGTTGATGGCGTTGCAGCCACCACCTGATGCTCAGGCCTGGATTTCCATGATAGATGGGAGTCCCTAAAATGCTTGTGGTGGCTAGTCACTGGAGTGCCAGTGACACGCTTGCCCTACCGGATTGTAACGATCTCGTGGCGCAATCATAGCTGCCCCCAGTCCTTATAACCCTCTGGAACTAGTAGCCCCTTGAGAAAGGCACAGGGTGCGAGGCAAAGCACTGCACTTGGAAGCCACCAGAGTTGGGGAATCCAAGAAGAACATGCCTGATTGCATGTGGGTTCGATGCCTCACTATCCCACCTCTGCGAAAAAGGGTATCGGGTGAGGTGGGCGTCCTCTGGGTGGATAACACCTGGACGTGCGTCCTGCTGACATCCTAATGCACAGCAGAGATCTGGCCACTGTTCTTACCTGTTGCTTTTAAAATGAAAAAGGGGGAGATGTAGAGAGCTGCGCACAGCCGCGCCCCAAAGATGGCGCTGGCTTCCACTTCCCACCCCCTGCGGGTGAGTGCTCTATGTCAGTCAACAACTCCATATAAGGCTGGGACCAAGGCCCATGGTCTGCTTCTGCATACCTGGACCTATGGGCAGCGCTCACGTGGCACTCTGGGATAGGCTGCAAAAGGGGATATATGCCGTAGGAAAGCCCGGAAGAGGAAGAAGAGCTTGTAATTAGAGGTCCTGAATAAACTGCTGCAAGAAGAGCTGGTCATTGCATCTTCCTTGCTGGCGAGGTCATGCGCGACAATGTTCTGAGGTTTCAGGTAGGACATCTGTTTTTCTGTGCAGTGTTGAGGATTGCACCCAGGGCCTTACCATCCTAGGCAGCCCTCTACCACTGAGCTTTGCCCTCAACCCTCAGGACACACTGTTTAACCCAGCACAAACGGATAGTTATCATCCTCCGACAAACATCAGGACAAATTTCATTTAAGAGAGAATGGGGAAAAATTAACATCACCCTCAACTAATGATACAAGTAAAACTTATTCTTTATCATATCTTCATTTTAATATACTAATTCTTCCCCTTCAAAAATCACACTCTGGAGGATGTTAGTCTATAGCAATCTAAACCTGCCAGGAGCTGTAGCTGAGCACCATAACCAACGAGGCTTTCAGAATAAGATGATAGGAAATCAACCATGGCTATAAGATTGTTAGTTTCAAAGTAGTTGTTCACATTTTCAGATATAGGCATGAAATGTTGACTAAAAAATTAAGCATTAACTGTTCCTTTTAATAAACCAATAAATATTGTAGTAAAGTTATCTTATAATTTTATATTGCATATATATTTCCCCCTTCTTTCTTTTATTTCTCCTTTTCCTCATCCCACTATCTTGTTCTTTTCTTTTGAGCAGTTTCCTTCCCTTTCACAATATTGACTATACCTTTTGGATTTAATTTACTCTTTCAGTTTCTTATACTAGGGAGCCAATATGACGTTTACACATATGGGTCTGATTTGTTTCATTTATGAGTGTGATCTCTAGTTGTACCTATTTACCTATAAAAGGCTTGAGTTTATCTTCCTGCATAGCTGACTAATACTCCTCATTTGAATAAAAACACCATGTCATTTTTATCCATTTCTCAGTTGATGGGCATTTGGGTTATTTCCAAGATTTAGCTATGACAAATTTCACTTTTATAAATATGGATAGAGAAAATACCCAGAAGGAGAATAGCTGGGTTGACTGGGACCTCTAATACTAGTTTTTGAAGGAGTCTCCACACTGCTTTCCACAGTGGTTGTACCAGTCTACCCTCCCACCAACAGAGGAGAATGGTTCCTTTTCCCCCACAGCCTCACCAGTGTTTGTTATTGGTTGATTTCATGTTGATAGTCATTCTGTGGTGAGATCAAATCTTAGTGTTGTTTTGATTTGCATTTCTAAAATGACCAATGCTGTTGAACACTTTTGTATATTTGTATTCCATTTGCCTTCATCTGAGAAGTATATATTCACATCAGATGCCCATTTTGGGATGGGTCTTTGTATTTTGGGGACATGATTTTTACAACTTCTTTATATGTTCTAGATAGAAGTCCTTTCTCTGAGGGACAGCTGGATAAAAATTTTTCCTAATTCGTGGATTTATTTTTATTCTACTGATGATTGCTTTTGATATGCAAAAACATTAAGATAATATCTCAGTTGTTGATTCTTTTATTTTTTATTCATTTTAAAGAAAAAAAGATAAAATAGCAATAAAGCAGTTTCTAAACAGGTTAGTAGGACAGTTATAATAATACATTGCATATGTTGTCTTCAAAGTAGTTATTCAAAGGACAAGATGCAAACATGATATCTTGCCTAAACAATGTTAGTAAAACCTTTCTTCTCATTGAACTAAGAGAAAATAGGTGTATATCTATCCTAACTGTCCTGTATATATATATTTTTTTTCACAACAAAGCAGTCCTTTATTTATATCCCCCTTTTTGTTTTGTTTTGTCATAGATGAGTGTTCCATTGCTGTTAGAGGAATTGTATTTGGAGAGATCTTTGACCTTATCAGACAGCAAAAGTTATATTTTCAGTCATATAGGTCTTGCTTTAACTTGGTCTTAACCATCCAATAGAAAAGTGTGACCATGAGGTGTAAAAGTAAAGCTATATTAATATGCTGAGCTGTAAAAGGTTTTAGTTAGCAACTTCAGACAATTGCCAGTTGTGCTCGACTATTGGACCATATTGGGTTATTTTGCTGAATTCAAGTACCTAGAATCTTTGGACTGGCATCAAGTATGTAAAGGTCCTTTCAAGACTTCTCCAAATACAGTTTCTCTATCAGTTGTTGATTCTTTGGAGTCTTTCCCACACAGTTTGGATTTTGTAAATTAATTCTCCACCTACCCCTATGTCTTTAAAAACTTTCTACCTACTTTGTCTTCTAGTCAGTTTAGTGTTTCTCTTTTGATATTTAGATCTTTGACCCATTTTGACTTTAGTTTGACGTATGGTGATAGACATGAGTCTAATTTTAGTCTTCAGCATGTGGACAGCCAGTTTTTCATCATTTGTTAGTATTTTCTAGCCACCATGTTTGGCCCTTTTGTCAAAGAGAAGGTTGCTGAGTGTGTTTGTAGTTGTGTCTGCATTTTCTAAGCTGTTCCACTGATGCTCAGATCTGTTTTTCTGCCAGTGCAATGCCGCTGTTATCAAAGTGGCTTTCCAATATAATTTTTTCCCATAATTTTATTGAGAAACAAATAGCAATGAGACAGTTTCAAACCAAATTGGCAGGACAGTTTCAATAATTAACACCTTGCATACATTCTTCCTAGTAGTTAATTGCTGTACAAGATGTGGACATGATATCCTATTTACAAACAATATTAGAACAAATCCCTCTATTCATTAAGAGAATGGAACTATATATGTATTCGAACCATTTGGAATACACAGATACAAAATGGACATTCATCTGTATCCCTTTTTTTTTGTTTAGTTCCATCATTTGAATCTTATAGGTGTGTTAACTCAGCAAAATATTGTAAAAGAGTCCAGTAGTCCATAATAGTATTGGGTCTTCTGCTTCACTGGCAATGTCAGAAATTGTTGACCTGAGTCCCCTATAGCTCAACATAACAGCATGGCTTTACTTCTTTATATTTTGCTTTTATAATTTTCTGCTGGATGGTTAAGACCAAGATAAAGCAAGACCTATGCAACAAGAGCTGTCACTTTTGGGTCTGATAAGGTCAGTGAAATCCCCTCAGGATTTATCCTGAGATCCTGTACCTCAGATTGTAGATCCTTTGTCAGTGTCAGCCATGTGGATGAGTCACGGCCCTTGCTTGGCCAATGTGCTCTCTGTGAAAGCCTGAGAGAATGTTTTCTCTCCATGTGACTCTCTTCAGGCATGCCCTACATCATTTGTAGGTTCATGCTTGGAGTGCCTGTCATTCTGGTCTTCTGAATATGGGCTGTTTGTCATGATACCAGTTGCTGCTGTGCTGTCTCTCAGGTAGATGATTTTTCAAAAAAAAGGGGGTGGTGCTGTATAATTTTAAGTCACAGATTGGAATGCCTCCTATTTTTCCTTTGTTGCACAGGACTACTTGTGCTCTTCTAGGGCTTTTTGGTTCCAGATGAAATTCAGGAAAATTTTGTGTAAGTCTGTGGTGTACTAATGGTCTTTTGATTTTGATTGCATTGAATCAGTGTTAGTATTTGAAGTATGACCATTTTCACAATGTTGATTATCTCTATCCATGAACAAGCAGTATATTTCCATTTTCTAAAATGCTCCTCAATCACTTTACAGTACTATTATTTTTACTGTATAGATCATTTACAGCCTTTGTTATATTAATTCCTAAGTTATTTCATGTTTTTGGATCATACTGCGAAGGGGGTAGTTTTCCTAATTTCTCAGTGCACTTGTTTATTTGTATACAGAAATAGTATTGGCTTTTTGACTGTTGACTATGTATCCAGCTATACTACTGAATTTGATTATTATTAAATCTAGAAGTCTTGGTGGAGTTTTTGGGGTCTTCTATGCAGAATATCGTGTTATCTGTGAATAATGATAATTTCACTTCTTCCTTTTCTATCCTTATTCCTTTTATTTCTCTCTCTTGTCTAATTGCTCTGGCTTATATTTCCAGAACTATATTAAATAGAAATGATGACAGTGGTCATCCATGTGTTATTCCTGATTTTAAGTGAAAGCTTTCAGGTTTTGTTCATTTAATGTGATGTTGGCTGTTGGTTTGTCATAGACAGCCTTTTCTGATTAAGGTAAAGAGCATCTATTCTGATTTTCTGTAATTTTTATCATGAATGAATGTTGCACTTTATCAAAAGCTTTTTCTGTATCTGTTCAGATAATAATGTGGGTTTTGTTTTTCACTGTTGTTACGGTATATTACATTTATTGATTGCTGCATATCAGGCCATTCCTGCATTCCTGGGATAAATCTCATTTGATTATGGTGTATAATCTTCTTGATGATTTGCTGCGTTCTGTTTGCTAATATTTTATTAAGGATTTTTGCATCTATGTTCATTAGGGAGATTAGCCTGTTGTTCTTTTGTTGGTTGAGTCTTTTCTCTGGTTTGGTATCAGAGTAATACTTACCTCAAGGAATGAGTTAGGGATGAGTTGCTTCCCTTTCTGTTTCATTAAAGAGTTTGAGAATTATTGGTGTTAAATCTTCTCTTAATTTCTTGTGGAATTCAGCTATGAATCTGTCAGGACCTGGGCTTTCATTTGTTGGTAAGTTTTGAATTATGTTTTCAACTTAATTGACTAATATCATGTTGTTCAGGATGTTTATATCTCCTTGATTCAGCTTTAGGAATTCATATGTATCTAGGAACCTGTCCATTTCTTCTGTATTTTACATCTAACAAGCGTTAAAATTTTCAAAGTAGGAATTGATGGTCTTCTGAATTTCCACATGATCTGTAGTGGTTTCAGCCTTCTGTATTGCATCAGTTTGGCCTTTTTTTTTTTTTTTTTTTTTTGGTTAGGGATTTATCAAGTCTTTATTCTGTCATAGAATAAACTCTTAAATTCATTAGTTCTTTCTGTTGTTTTCTTAGTCTCCATTGCATTAATGTCTGCTCTCCTCTTTATAATTTTCTCCCTTCTTTGGGCTTGACTTGCCCTTCTTTTCCTAGAAGCTTGAGGCACAGCATTGGGGTATTTGTGCTCGTTCTGTTTTCCTGATGTGAGAATTCACTGCAATAAAGTTTCTCCTGAAGACTGCTTTTATTGCATCACACAAGTTTCAGTAAGTTGTACCTGCATTTTCATTTGAGGGTAAATATTGTTTAATTTCTTCTTTCATTTTATCTGTGATCCATTGGTTGTTCAGGAGGGTGCCACTTAATTTCCATGTGGGGCTGGCCAAATAGCTCCACGGATTAAAGTGCCTGCAAGCAGGCGCAGGAACTGGGGGTTAGATCCCTGGGCCTGCCATGCCAGCCCTGCCTCCAGGGCGCACTGAGACAGCAATTGAGACTGGCATGGTGTCGCATGCCTATAATCCCAGCATTTGGGAGGCTGTAAACAGGAGAAGCACTGAGTCCGATCTAGTAGTGAGATCCTGAATACCCTGTATTTTCCCCTAAAATATAAAAAAGAAAAACTTAATTTCCATGTGTTTGTGGAGTTTTTGTGATTTCTTTTGTCAATAATTTTCTATTTCATTGCTCTATCATCAGATAATATGCATGAGATAATTTTAATTCTTTTGCATTTACTTAAGCATATTCTATGGCTAATCTATTTTAGAGAATGTCCTGTGTGCCGCTGAGAAAAATGTGTATGCTGATGTTGGGTGGAATACTGTAAAGGTCAACTAAGTCCATTTCTTCACAAGTTTTGTTTGTGTTATTTTTGCTTTTTTGGTGTGTGTAGTTGATCTATTTGTGACAATGGGGTGTTAAAGTCCCCCAGTATAATTGTGTCAATGCTATTTTATTTTTTATGTCTGTTAAAATTCATTTTATATAGTTGGGCGTGCCTATATTGGGTGCATATATATTTATGATTGTTATCTCTTCCTATTGCAGTTTCCCCCTAATAAGTATATAGTGACCTTCTTTATGTCTTTTAATCATTCTCGGTTTTAAGTTTATATTGTATACAAACAGAATAGCTAGCCCTGTCGCATGGAGTATTGTTTTTCATCCCTTTGACTTTCAGTCTATGAATTTCCTTTTGTATTAAATGTGTTTCTTGAATACAGTATATATATATTTTTTCTTGATCCCCTCTGACAGTCACCTTCTTTTGTTTGGTGATTGAGACCATTTATATAGATCTTTATAACTGATACATGTTAGCTTATCTTTGTCCTGTTACTTTCCTGCTGTTGGTTCCCTACTTTACCCCTTTGTTTAATTGGTTGCCCTGCTTGGTGTTTTCTTTCTATTGTTGTTTTTGGAATTGTGCTCATTTTTATGTCTTTCTAGAATATTGGTAAGTACTCTTTGTAGGGCTTTGTTATGAATTTCTTCACTTGTTCTTTGTCATAGACATATCTTATTTTCCATTACTTTTGGAAGATAATCTTGCAGGGTACATCAATCTGGATTGGAAATTGTTTACTTTCAGGACCTGAAATACTTCACTCCAACCTCTTCTTGACTTGATTTGTGTTCAGCAGTCTGTTGTGATTTTGATGGACTTTCCTTTATGGGTGATCTGTTGTTGGGTTTTTTTTCTCTAGCATCTTGTAATATTCTGTTCTTGGGATGAATTTCTAGAATCTTGGTTATTATATATCCAGTTGTATTTTGGTTACGGCTAATTGGGATTCTAGATACCTCACTTATCTGTATGTCAGATTATTTTCCCATGCTTAGGAAATTCTCTGCTATTACTTTTGTAAATAGTCTTTTTTATGTCATTTGTGTTGAATCCTTCTTTTCATTGATACATATCAGTCTTATATTGTTTTTCTTTGTGTCATCTTGCAGCTGTTGAATTGCTATTTTCTGGTTCCTTATTAGTTTATTGTTTATTTATTTTTTTGTATTTTACGGAAGGGTCTACCGGGTGTTCAGGGTCTCACTACTAGATCAGACTCATAGTTATCTGCCTGTTTACAGCCTCTCAAGTCCTGGGATTACAGGTGCACACCACCATGCCATCTCAATTGCCATCTCAGTGTGCCCCAGGGGCAGGGTCAGCACAGCAGGCTCAAGGATGGAAACCCTGGCCCCTGCACCTGCTTGCAGGTGCTTCAATCCACTGAGCTATTTGGCTGGCCCATTATTAGTTTTAATATGGCTTTCTTTTCATGATTTCTAGCTGCAGTTCAAAGTCTACCTTCCGTTTCATTCAAGTGGTTTTGCCAGGTTTCAATGGAATTTTTAATTTCCTGGATATCTCTTGAATGTGCTTCATGCTTTCAAATTATTTCCTATAATGTTTATTGAAGGTTTCATCACTGTTCTCTGCTCTTTTACTTTTTAAAAAACTATGTCTTCTTTAGATATGCTGAGCAATTCTTTCATTATGGATATCATTTCTTATTTTTACCTGAGAGATTATTTCTCGTCTGATTTCTTCGATAGCCTGATACATTTGTTGCTTTACTTCAGTTGCTGTTATTTCTGTAATTTCAGGTGTGTGACTTCTGCTTCTATTTTGATTTCTCCTGGACTTGTTCTGGGTGGGTTGGATGTCTGAGATTGTATTATTGGTGATATATACTTCTATAAATGCATGTGATCCCATATAGATATGTATATAGACACATAAATTCAGTTATCAAAATTATATTACACTAAAACATGCTCTCAATTCACTAATATATCTTATATTTGATTTTGACTTGAATTCAAAAATTAGTAAACACTTTCAGCATTTAACTAAAAACCATCTATTTAGAGATTGTAACACCAATGATTTTTAGAAAAAATAATTTGTGTTCTTTGTGTGCTTTACTAATAAGTCTTTGTGACTGCTTATATTTTTCATTCATAGTAGAAAAAGCAATTCTTGGGATACCTAATGGAGAAACAAAAGGTACAGTACATTCAAAAACCCTCCTAAATAGCTAAAAATGGCCTTTGATAACACTTTCTCACAACAGGTAATATTTAATTTAACTGTAGAATCCCAGTTATAAAGCAATGTACTGAATATCCAGGTAAGTAGGTGAAAATTGATTAAAATCCTTTTGGCTACTTTTTCAAATCCCTTGGTGGGAATAACAGATAGAAATGTTAGTCCAAAAAATATACAAATAATACACATTTCCCCTCTGAACTTTATGGTCAATCCTTCTTACAGAGAAATCTCACTATTTTGGTGGCCAGTAAATAATTTTTCTTTCAGCTTTCCAGAGTGCTTTAAAAATGCTCTAGCATTGCCCTTAGATCATACATTGGCAAGAGGACTGTCAGTTCTGCTCCACCCTTCCTCAATTTCCTCTGATCATGTGGATAATGAGAGAAGTCTGAGCTCCAACCCCCAGCCCTAGTCAGAACTCAGATCTGGAGACCTTCAGGATACCAGTGACACAGTAGGACCCTGGCTAAGGTGCATATGACGAATAGGCAGAACTAGAGATGTATAAATATGTCATGAAACATTAACAATATGAGCCAAAACTTAGGTGATCTCTAAGTTTTCTTTTTTTATTGTTTGTCCTCTTCCTCTTTCATCCACTATCTCACTTGACTTTACTTTCATGTAAGTAAACATTGTCTCTTTGCTTTCTGGTTCACTTCAAAACTCCTAAGCCTTCTCTTCTAATCCTTCCCTCCTATGTCCTCTAATTATCCAAAACCTGGATGGTCGTCCTATATCCTTGAACTTTAATCCTACTATATTTAATCTCATTCTTCTCTCCATCCTATCCCTTATCTTCCCGAGCCTTTTCACAACAGGATAAAATTCTACTAAGTGGAAAATCATTACATACAAGTTCCTGGTATAAGTTGAATTGTATTTATGTAGACCTTCCTCCTATAGTTATAGATATGACAGTTTGTCAGTAGGCAGGCAGTACTTGACTGTATTGTTGTTGCTAACTAAACTACTTTATTCAGGATGTCATACATGCTATAACCAGTTTTCACCCCTTATGATAGCACTATGATGTAAGGGATCATAACCATCATCATAGTGTCCTACCAATGACCAGGGACTAAGTCAAAATGATAGCAACTCCTCAGACTTAATATATTAGAATGGTAGGTTCTTGGGATAGACATAAAGACCAAGCACCACCTAAATGTCGAAAACCTATGGGGGAACAGACACCTCAACATTAGTAATAAGTCTGTTTAACATAAGAAATCTGTAAGCATCAACACAAAAAGCAAAATAAAATAGAAAATGACAAGATGAAGCAGCAAAATGCAATCCCAACTAATCTACTCAGGACAAGTCCATAGCACAAAGAGATAGAGGAAATCAGAAACCAACAAATATAACTCTCTGAACTGGTAGCATCATTTTGATCAGGAAAAGACAGGTATCTTGTTTTATGTATTATAGTACAGGGTCTCACTACATGGATCAGGATTGTAGTGATCCTCCTGTTTTCATCCCTCAAACACTGGGATTGCAGGCATGGGCCAATAGGCCCAGTCTCAGTCAACTGCACCTCAGGCGTGTGGCCTGTACAGCACGCCAGGGATCAAACCCCAGTCCCTGGGTCTGCTTAAGCAAGCACTTTATCTGCTGAGCTATCTGGCTGACCCCATATATCTTAAAAATAGCAAAATATCACCAAAAGTCAATCCAGTAGCTACCGAAAGAAGCAAAGAACAACATAAGCCTGCTCTCTGGACCCCTCCAGACCCAGCCCAGTCCTGGCATACAGGCCTGATGTGAAAGTCTGCAACTGAGTTCCCTGCAGAGAGGCTAGGGGCCAGAATCACCCAGCTTATCCAGAAGCAGAACATCTTGCCAGAGGAGCACAGTGGATTCATTTCCACAGGCTACAGCAGGAAGAAGCTGAGCACAGCAGCCAGCCCCAAGCCAGGCACAACTGGATGAATTCAAACTTCATAGATCTGCACCCGGTAAACTGAGACATTTTGCTAGACCCAGATCTATAAGAGCATCCTCCCTCTTTCTGTCTTGACTGAGAGAGGGAGCAAAAGGTAACCGGGACAAACTAGCCTTCCTGGAAAACACCAGGTACATCAAGAAGAGGTGGTTAGACAGAACTTAATGGAACTAACTTAAATACAAATTCCCAATTTAATATCTGCTTAGCTATACAGACATAATGATTGTTCTTACTGTCTAAAATACAAAGCTATTAGTTATAAAAGTTTGTCAACTGCTCAATATTATTATCCATTATTAGTGTTCCTTATTGTAGTTCTGTAAATACAAAACTATAACTGCCTTAACCATATAATCTCTCTTGGGTAAGAATTTCCATAGGTGCTAAGAATATAACTGCACCAAAGCTCTACACAAAAAGTCAAAGGACAGTGCTATCAAAATGACAAAGAGAAGGAGCAAAATGTATTCCCAGGCCCCAAGCCCACCCAGAACAAATGCAAAAGACACTAGCACAGAAGAAATTGGGAATCACACAGTTGAAATGTCTGAATTAGTAGCATCTGAAGAAGATTTAGAGGAAGTTAGATCAGAAATAATCTCTGAAATAAATCTCTGAATTAGTAGCATCTGAAATAAAGACTCAACTGCATAAACATATAGAGGAAATCAGATCAGAAATACTCTCTGAAGTAAAAAACAAAAAAAGAACAATGTAAGATTGATTGGAATCAATGAGAAAACTTGAGAGTGCAAAACATTAAAAACCTCTTCACAGGAAAAATGGGAGAAAACATCCCAGATATGGATATATAAATATTTGATGTTCAAATAAATGAAACATAGAGAACTCTTAATAGCCATAATAAAAAAATCTACAAGGAATATAATAATCAAAATTTCAGAAATTCAGCACAAAAACAAAATATTAAGAACAGCTAGAGAACAGAAAAATATAATCTATAAAGGAAATCAGAGCAGACTTCTCAACAGAAACCCTCAAATCAAGGAGAGCTTGGTGTGAGGTATTTCAAACTCAAAGGAAAACAATCTTTAACCCAGATTGATATACACAAAACTATATTTCCAATTTTATAGAGAAATAAGATACTTCCATGGCAAAGAACAACTGAAGAAATTTATGACTACCAAACCAGCTCTACAGAATGCTCTGAAGAACATTATAAAGAGATAATAAAGACCACAAACACATGAACACCAACTGAAGGAGGCTGTCAGGCAGAGAAAGCCGTCAAACAGAGGAGAAAGGGAACAAACAGCACAAAAACAACATGAAAAATAAAATTCAATACATAGCAGTTATAACTATCCATGTAAATAGTCTCAATTCACTAATCAAAAGAAACAGACTCACAGAACAAATCAAAAAGTAAGATCCAACAATAAACTGCATCCAAGAAAGACATTTACTCCCCAAAAGAAATTCATAATCTAAAAGTCAAAGGATGGAAAACAATTCTCCATGCTACAGGAACAAAAGAAAAGAAAAAAGAAAAAGAAAAGAAAAAAATAATGAATAAAAGAAAGAGCAGGGGTACCTATTCTATTTGCAGAAAATGCAATCTTTAAGCAAAAACTAACCAAAAGAAATAAAGATGGACACTATATATTTGTTAAGGAAAATTCCAAGAAGAAATAACCATGAATACTTATTCACCAGACATGTTTACCTAATTGCATAAAACAAATATTAACAGACATGAAAAACCAAATAAGCACTAACAGTTATAGTGGGGGACCTTAATACCCCACTTTTACAAATAGATAAATCAAATAGACAAACAAAAATCAACAAAACAATTTAGAATTAAACCAAGCCTGTGAACAAATGGACTTGGTAGATGTCTATAGAGTGTTTCACCTAAATGCATCAGAATATACATTTTTCTGAGCTGCTGAAGGCAGATGGTACAGCCTTCAAAACAGGCCATTTGGGAGAAGAATAGACAATTTTTTTCAACTGACAAAATAGTTTTAAGTAAGTGTAGAGCATTTGAAATCATCCCATGTAAACTATTTGACCATAATACAATGAAACTAGAAATCAATTACAAAGAAACATTTTAAAACTAGGTAAACACATGGAAATCAACATCCTTCTGATCAAACAATGAGTCACAGAGGAAGTTAAAGATGAAATGAAGCAGCAATATGCAATTAAAGAAATTTATGACTACCAAACCAGCTCTACAGAATGCTCTGAAGAACATTATAAAGACATAATAAAGACCACAAACACGTGATGTGTGAGTTCATTGCTACACATTTCCCTTACAGGACTGCTTTCACTGCTTCCCATAAGTTTCAGTATATTGTATCAGCATTATCTTTAATTGTATATTGCTGTTTCATCTCATCTTTAACTTCCTCTGTGACCCATTGTTCGATCAGAAGGATCTTGATTTCCATGTGTTTACGTATTTTTAAAATGTTTCTTTGTAATTGATTTCTAGTTTCATTGTATTATGATCTAATAACTTCCAGAAAAAATAACAAATCAAACCCCAAGTTTGTGTGTGGGAGGAAATGATAAAGATACGAGCAGAAATTAGTGCAAGTGAGACTAAGAAACAGTACAAAGAATCAATGATCAAAAAGTTGGTTGTAGGGCTGGCCAAATAGCTCAGTGGATTAAAGCACCTGCAAGCAGGCGCAGGGGCTGGGGGTTTGATCCCCAGGCCTGCATGCCGGCCCCAACCCCGCGGCACACTGAGACAGCAATTGAGACTGGCATGGTGGCATGTGCCTGTAATCCCAGCTCTTGGGAGGCTGTAAACAGAAGAACCACTATGAGTCTGATCTAGCAGTGAGACCTTGAACACCCTGTAGACCCTTCCCTAAAATACAAAAAAAAAAAAAAAGTTGGTTCTTTGAAAGAATAGATAAAATTTATAAACCCTTAAACCAATCTCATCAAAAAGGGAAAAAAATTCAAGCAATTAGGAATAAAAAGGGAGCTATCACAATGGATTCCACAGAAATCCAGAGTATAATCAATATATACAATAAGCCCCAATGTTCTAATAAGATGGAAACAAAAAATGTAGAGATGTCTAGACATATCCAAATTGGAAAAACTAAACCAAGAGTATATAAGAATTCTAAATAATCCAATATCAGCCATTGAAATTTAAAATGTAATTAAAATTTTACCAACAAAGAGAAGCACAGGCTCTGAGGGATTCATTGTTGTATTCCATATGAAATTTAGAGACTAGCTAATGCCATTAATGCTGAAACTCTTTAAAGAAATTGAAAGAGACCCAGTCCTAGCCCAGGTCCGGTGAGTGTGCGGAGAGTTTCCTGCTACCCTGCGCCGGCGGGACCAGTCCCAGCCCAGGCGCAGCGTGGGCCGGAC
>NW_004524609.1:8441558-8443866 GCF_000260255.1 Octodon degus | reverse complement strand
AAAAAAAAAAAAAAAAGAAATTGAAAGAGAAGCAGTACTGCCAAAGTCATTCCTGGAAGCAAATATTATTCTGATTCCAAAACCAGAGAAGAATGCAACCAAAAAAGAAAACTACAGACTAAGCTCCCTAATGAACATGGATGCAAAAATCCTTAATAAGATACTAAAAAATAGAATGCAGCAAAACATAAAGAATATTATATATCATGTCCAAGTATGATTCATTTCAAAGTTGCAGAGATGTTTCAACCTATATAAATCAATAAAAGTAATACACCATATTAATAGAATCAAAGATTAAAAAATCACATGATCATCTCAATAGATGCAGGGAAAGCATTTGACAAAGTCCAAATCCCAATCATGACAAAAACTACAGAAAATCAGAATAGATGGTGTTTACTTCAATCTGATTAAACCAATCCATGACAAAGCAACAGCTAACATCATATTAAAGGGTCAAAAACAAAAGTTTCACTTTAAAATCAGAAATGACAAGGTTGTCCATTGTCACCACTCCCATTCAATTCAATTCTAGAACCATAAGCCAGAGCTATTGGACAAGAGAAAAAATTAAAAGGAATAAAGATAGGAAAGGAAGAAGTTAAATTATCATTTTCTGCAAGTGACATGATACTCTATATAGAAAACCCAAAATATTCCACCAAAAAACTTACAGATTAAATGTCCAAAGTGAGTAGTGTAGCAGAATACCAGGTCAATACTCAAAATTCAATCACATTTCTATACACAACAAGTTCACAAAGAGAGAAATTAGGAAAAGCACATCCTTCATAAGAGCATCTAAAAAATGAAATACTTAATCTAACTAAGGATGTAAAAGATCTGTACAGTGAAAATTACAGTATTCTAAAAAAGGAGTTTGAAAAGGATGTCAGAAAATGGAAAGGTAGCCCTTTCTTTTGATAGGAAGAAATAACATAGTGAAAATGGTTATATTCCCCCAAACTGTTATAGAAATTTAATGTAATCTCAATCAAAATGCCATTAGCACACTTCAAAGATCAAGAGAAAACATTTCTAAACTTCCTTTGGAACTGAAAGAGATATAGCACCTCAAAATCAATTCTGGGCAAAAAGAAGACAAGGGGCATCCCAATTCCAGACCTGGAATCATAACAAGTCACTATGAGAAAAATGAGCATGATATTGACAAAAAAACAAGCCCAAGGACCCATGGATCAGAAGATGCACATACAACCCCAAACACACTCAGCCACATTTTCTTGAAAAAAGAAACATTTTCACTTAGAGAAAACCTTTTTAATAGGTTGTGCCGGAAAAACTGGTTTTCCACATGCCACTGACTAAAACTAGACCTATGTCTATCAGCATGCACTCAGTTAAAGTCAAAATGGATCAAAGATCTACAAAATAGAGACATGAAATTTACTGGAAGCAAAAATAGATAGAAATCTTGAAGACATAAGTGTAAGCAGAGACTTCCTGAAGGAAACCAGAAAACTTACAAAGGAGAAACTTTATACAAAATAAAAAAATAGGAGACCCAGAGCGCAGGCCAGATGAGTGAGTGAGACGACCAAGGGCCACGGGATCCTGAATAGACTCAGAGCACAGGCCTGGGGAGTGAGTGAGACGAACCGGGGCCGGCGGGATCCTGAATAGACCTGGAGCGCAGGCCTGGGGAGTGAGTGAGATGACCCAGGGCCCACGGATCCTCATTCGACCCAGAGTGCAGGCCTAGCATGGAACCCTTCAGCAGAACTACCTGCAAAGAGGCTAGAGGCAAGACCCACTCAGCTGATTCAGGAGCAGAACATCTTGCCAGAGAGACACAAAGGGTTCAACTGTAACGCCTGCAGCAGAAAGAAGTGGAGCACACAGCCAGAACCAAACAACACCCACCTGGAGGAATCTGAACTTCGTAGATCTGGACCTGGTGCTAAGGTAGTAACTCTATCTAAGCTCTATACCAAAGGTCAGAAGACAGTGGTATACAAAATGACAAAGAGAAGGAACAAAATGCAGTCTCAGGCCTCGAGTCCACCCAGTACAAATGCAAAAGACACTAGAACTGAGGAAACTGGAAATCACATGCCAGGTATCTCGGAAACAATAGCGTTGACAGTAAAGAATCAACTGCAGAAAGGTATAGAAGAAATCAGATCAGAAATAATTTCAGAACTAAAAAATGTAGTGGTAACTATAATCAAAGAAGTACTAAGTGCTTCTAAAGAATACACTGATTAAAAAAATAGAGGAGAATATAAAAATGATGGAACCCCTGATACTAAGTGCTTCTAAAGAATACACTGATAAAAAAATA
>NW_004524609.1:8435243-8440895 GCF_000260255.1 Octodon degus | reverse complement strand
TTCATGATGACAAAGCCAAGCCTACACAGACTACTAAATGATGTTCTAGAGAGGGAGCTAATTGATCATAGCCCCATGAATGAGAATGGATAGAACCCGTCAAATTAGGCAAACAAACAGAGGAGAATAAGAAAAAAAAAAAAGTCAACAAATGGGATCTCACCTTATTAAAAAGCTTTTGCACAACAAAAGTAATCACCAACAAAGTGAACACACAACCCAGAGTGGGAAAGACTTATAGCCAGTTGTCCCTCAGACAAAGGACTTATATCTAGAATATATAAAGAATTTTTTAAAAAAATCATATGCCCCCAAATTCAAAGAACTAATCCAAAAAGATGAATACACACTTCTCAGGTGAAGACGTACAAAAAGCAAATAAATACATGAAACAATGTTTAACATCATTGGTCTTTCAAGAGATACAAATTAAAACACTGAGACGCAATTTCATTCCAGAAATTATGACTGTCATCAAGAAATTAGCTAATAGCAATTGCTGGTGGGGCTGTAGGGGAAGAGGGACACTTCTGCAGAGTTGGTGGAATTGTAGACTGGTAAAGCTGTTGTGAAATAAGTGTGAAATTTCCTTCAAAAACTAGGATGAGAGGTCCCATTGAGCACAGCTATTCCCATTCTGGGTATCTTCCTGGAAGAATTAAAAACGTTATACCACAGCAACATATGTGTCCCCTGTGTATAAAAGTGTAATTAGTCATAGCTAAATCTTGGAAAGAACACAAATGACTATCAACTGAAGAACGGGTAAAAATTTTTTTTAATACAATGGAACCATAAAGAAGGATAAACTGGAGATATTTATAAGTAAATGGATGAAACTGATGACGCATAAGTGAAATAAACCAGACCCATATGAGTGAACATTGTATTGTTCACCAGTGTGAGAAACTGAACAAATCAATAATAGGCAAAATTTACAAGAGATACTTTGAATTGGGAAGAAATTCCTCAAAAAAAAAAATGTAATGTGGGAAAGAAAGGGAAAAAGAAAAATATATATTGATGCACAAGATAGAGGGCCAGCCAAACAGCTCAGTGGATTAAAGCAACTGCAAGCAGGCGCAGGGGCTGGGGGCTTGATCGCTGGGCCTGCTGTGCCAGACCCGTCCCTGTCCCTGGGGTGTGCTGAAAGGGCAATTGAGACTGGGTGTGGTGGTGTGCGCCTGCCAGTAATCCCAGCACTTAGGAGGCTGTAAACAGGCAGATCACAGCAAGTCTGATCTATGCAGTGAGACCCTGAACACCTTCTAGGCCCTTCCCTAAAAATACAAAAACAAACAAACAAAAAAGATAGGTAAAGTAGTTATACAATTACAGTAATCTCTTGCTGTTTTGTGGTTTGACTTTCACAGACTTGCTGTTTTGTGGGTTTTTAAAAAATATTAATCTAAGTTATGACAGATTTTTTGCTAGATCGAAGGATTTTGCAGGACTATATAGTATATGTATGTTAAAATTACATAGGTTTATGAATTTAGAAAATGGTTAAGAACATTAGAAGTGTTTTTAAAAGTGTGGGAAGGTCTTATGAGTGTGGAAAGCGTTAATAAAGCCTTAAAATGCATATAAGTACTAAAATAAACATAACATCACTACATCCTGATGTTCACATATTGCAGGAGTGTCTGGAATTTAACCTCAGTGGTAAGTGAGGAACCACTGCAGTGTCTCACACTTTGTTGAAAGGAAAGGTTTGTGCCATTATTGTTCAGAGAAGTTACGTGCCTGTATCTTGTACCATGAGTAACTACTGTGAAGAGAGCAATACATATTGTATTAATTATTGTAACTTTCCTACTATCCTGTTGTGAAACTGTTTCATTGTTAATTTTTTCCTTCAAATTAAATAAAAATAAAAATGCTCTAGATTTTGTAATCAGGGACTGTGTACTGACATTGATATACTTCCATTCACAGCCAAGTTAAATGCTTGATTCCAGTAATTGACTAAATCTCATTATGAAGAACACATTTCCCTCCTTCTCAAAAGCATACTGCTGAGCTAGATAAGACAAAAAATGTTTATTATTTGATAACAGACTGGCAAAGAGTATTTATGGATCTTCAAATTGCAATTAATGTGGCAATTATAATAATACCTAGCTTCTAACATTTACTTCAAATACTCTATATCTTTCCTCTTTTCCTAATTTCTACCTCATTCACAACCTCATCCCCTATCTCTTCAATGACACTGTGCCTCCCATTCTCAGAGAAGCTAGAAACTTTCAGAGAGAAATATCCTTCAACTTCCCAATGTACACACTGTCAAACTGTAGACCTGCCACTACCCTCATCTTTCCTCTTCACTTGTTTCCTCCCTGGTGTCCTTCCTCAGCTCATAGAATGGATCTCCTCCCTTCCTGCCTTATCAGGTACTTAGTGATGGTGGGTCTTCCTTCTGTCTCCTGTTTCTACAATTGCTCCCTTTCTGCTAATATCTTCTCTTCAACATTTAACATTATTAATTTCTTCACTTATCATAAATACCTTCCCTCGTGCAAATTTTCTGTTCAAGTAGCTACTCATTTCCTCTTCCCTGAATTGCTAAGCTTCTTCAAAGAATTATCTTCTGTGGTTCAACTCAGCTCAGGATGCTTTCTATTCATGCTACCTTATCAAAATGGTTTTTGTTTGGTAAGGCCAATAACAACTCATATCAGTTAATAACTGTCATTTGTTCAAGCCTCATTTTTTTTTTTTTTTTTTTTTTTTTTTTTTTTTTTTTTTTTTTTTGTGGAACTGGGGATTGAACTCAGTCCCTTGCACTTGCCGGGCAAGCACTTATTCTACTGAACTATCTCCCTGGCCCCTCAACTTTCAATTAAATAACAGGATTCATATAGTTCCCTCCTACTTGTCAAGTCACTTCTTTTCAGTCTTCTTGGCGACTTGTCTAACTTTACTTTTCTCTTTCAATCTACACTTTTCAAGGTGCTATGCTAGCCATCTCTTTCCACCTTGTATACTTTCTGTAGAGTTGACCATGTTCAGTCAAATTTTACTTATAAAAAGGAGGGTTGCTCTTGTTTGATCTGGAAATCATAATTTGTTGGCTTCTGCTCTAGTTCCATGTGCCTGCATACTGTTCGTCTCTACTTTGCTGTCACAAGCAATTCAAATTTAATATTTTCAAAACATAATGTATGTATTTTACTCTAAATGGAATGGAGATTTAAATTTTTTTCTCAATAACAGTGAATACTAAATGATATTTGGGGAAAAATAGAGATAACTTCATCTACATTAACCATCACCTCCAATCTCTGATCCATTTGCCTAATTATAGGGTCAGATCTCCGTGCCCCACTGAGCTTTGCAACCAGCACTAGTCTACCACTACCATCTCGCCTGAACTATGGGAATAGTTTAATCCTCTCCAGCCTTATTTATACTTTCATTTACTTTTCCTACAAGGGCCTCTTTTTTGAGATCCAATATATGATACTTCTTTCCCTATGTGTTCTCTACCCTCTCCTCAGACTTTTCTGTTTGATCTTCATCTCTCTGCTGAAAGATTTCTTTAGGAAAGAGTACAGTTGTCAGCTCTCTCTATACATTTCAGTTCATCACAGAACCTTTCCCGGATTTTCCTCTACTTCGTCTTTAACTTGGTTGCACAATTCTAATTGCACAGATGATTGTGCAATGAATTTTTATGGCTCTCATTCCTTCTGCTGCTGCACTGCAAAACATTGAGTTCCATGAGAGGGAGAAGTGTTTCAGTCTGGATTGATGCTAGTTTTTTTAAAATCACATAACAGAGAGTATTTCACATGATATAGCCTCAATAATTTCTCAAATGACTCTGGCAATGAATGTTAAATATGTTAGCAAGATTGCTTAGATGGTATGCGTTCATAGTATTTTAAAATGATGGAAATATATAGCTAATGAAAATTAAAAGAAACAAAACTATTTGTTATATATTTTTGTATGCTTGACATAATGAATTTGTTAACATTTCAACTTAGATGACAACAAATCATTTTGTATTGGTGGAACTGAGCAGAGTTATTGAAATAAATACTTCAATGATAATCATTTATTTCTAAGGGAGAAATTGCAAAGAGATGGTTTGTTTCCATATGTATAGTTTATGTCCCTTTTGTATACTTTGCATTATTAAAGGTTATAAAGAAAGGAACATTAATAAGCTAATGACAGTCATCAATATGTGACAGCCAAACTTCTGGTAAGATAAGTTGCTTTTTGACTTATGATACATACATTAATCATTCAAGAACTCTAGGTTATAAAATAAATTAGATAACTCAAAACTTTTCTTTCATGAATTCAAATTGATCTTCATACCTGTATTAGTGTGTAAGATACTAGCAGCAGGAAAGAAGTAAAGATAATGGTTATACTTCCATGGGAGGATAACAAAATATATAATGCTCATACTAGTTAGTTGTTTCCAGAAAAATGCTGCATAGAAAGCCTTTCTTAGTTCCATTATTCTCAAACAATAGTCACTTAGTTTTTCTCATTAGTTGGTGGCATGTCTGCAATTTAGCAGGTCCAGCCTGGCTGTGGCTGGGTTTGCATTCAAGTGCATACAGGACCTAGTTCTCCTCCTTGGACCAGTAAGCTACCCAGTCAAGATTTTCAATTTCAAAAGCACAAGTTAGCAAATTCTGCATGAGCATATTTAGAGCTTAAATTCGTATATGATAACTTCTTTTATTTATCATTTCTTATTGTATCACTTTTTCCATCCTTTAGCTCCATTATCTGTCCTTTATTTGTTCTTGCCTGTTTTTACTTCCTAATTTATCTCAAACTCTAATGCTTATATCAATGCTTTCAAATAATAATTACTCTGGGTTATTTGGTATCTCTCATGTGATAAATACTATATTCTTATTTCAGCATATGTTATTTTATTTAGTTACAAATACCTCTGAAAAAATACCTCTGAAGTTGGATATCATATTCATGTAAAAAAAAGAATATTTAGATACACAGAAGGAACTTCACAAGTTAATAGAATGCAGCCGCTGGTCCCTGGGGGACATTAAATATCTACCAGCCACATGGCATCTATTAAGGTTTCTTTGTGTTGTTTTCTTTTTAGTTGCAAGGAATAGACATTCAGCGAGGCTAATTGAAGTGTAGAGTTTTAGGGTAAGAAATAGAATGTATCTTAAGAAAGAGGAATCCCAAAACAGAGATAGCATTAAGGTTACCATTTTCCATTCTTGAAGAATGATCTACAAGCATGACACTCTAGCACCCCAAGCAGCAGAAGGTCTTGGATGACTACTGTTGTAGCTTGTGTCTATATATCTCCCCAATGTCTCTTGCAGTCATAAACGGTTTTCTTTTTTTTCCAGAGGAGATTGGATCCAGAGTGTGTGACACTGGGATTGATTCATGTTACAATGCCAGACCAAGGCCACTGGGCTTAAGTGGATGAGTGCTGCCTGCCCTAAGTAGCCTAGATCAGATATAAAGAATAGAAAGAGTGGTGGTGTCCCTTGCTTGTTCTCTCCTGCCTGTCTTGTATGGACTATTTTCTTCTTTGCTGCCCCTGTACCATGCTATTTTTTTTTTTTTGACATCAGATATTTTATTTTAAAGAAAAAAAATAAAAACAATGGTACAAAATCTCAAAACAAGATTTTA
>NW_004524609.1:8417402-8433543 GCF_000260255.1 Octodon degus | reverse complement strand
GGTGGGTATTGCTTGGATCTGGCTGCTGTGCTCCACTTCTTTCTGCTGCAGGCGTTAGAGTTGAACCCTTTGTGTCACTCTGGCAAGATGTTCTGCTCCTGAATCAGCTGGGTGGGTCTTGCCTCTAGCCTCTTTGCAGGGAGTTCTGCTGAAGGGTTCCGTGCTGGGCCCGTGCCCTGGATCTGTTCAGGTCCCTGGCCTGGGTTGTCTCACTCACTCACCTGGGTCTGTGCTCTGGGTCTATTCAGGATCCCGCGGCCTGGTCATCTCACTCACTCACCTGGGCCTGCACTCTGGGTCTGTTCAGGATCCCTCCAGGCCCTCGGTCATCTCACTCACTCACCTGGGCCTGTGCTCTGGGTCTATTCAGGATCCCACAGGCCCTCAGTCATCTCACTCCTGTACTATGGTATCTTGCCATGGATCTAAGAAAATATGGAATGAAACCAGGAACTGTGAGCTGAATAAACCTTTCCTCCTTTAACTTTGGCTGTTGGGCACTTTGTCTCAGCAATGAGAAAAGCACCTATGACAATTACCTCAGCACCTCTCTTTGGGTTTCCCCCTGTCTTTGTGCTCTGCCACTGTCCTTAGTGCAGCTGACTGGTCAGCACTGTGCTTTTTAAATCTGTTATTTTTTTCTCAGGCTATGTTTTTACTCACAGATTCCAGGTTGAGAATGAAAAACAAGGTCATCCCTTGAGAAAAATTACCTATAAATTTACCTTCTGAGAGAGATGTGGGGAAAAGTATTCCCAGAAGGGACCTTCATGGTGGTAGGCTCTATGGGGGACATAGTCTCCATGTCACTTAGGCTTTCATGACGTGCCCTCCTCTTATGGATGTGCCATTCTAATACTACTTCTGCTTAACTATTAATCTAACCCTCACAGGTGTTGCACCCTAAGTTTTCACTTCTCTGGCCACATGCAGGAAGGAAACAATGCAATTTCCACATAGTGCACCATGAAGAATTGGCTTTCTGCACAACTTTCATATTTTTTAATAATGGAATACAAACTCAACTGCAGTCCTTCTTTTTATAAACTGCGGTGGCAATAATGATGAAAAATAACAACTCTTCCTTAGAAAAAGTTAAAAACTATGGAAAATGAAATAATAAATTTTCAAAAAGTAAAGTCTGCTTCAATCCTACTGGGTTTATTTTTGTAAGTGATCTTTTTTACTTTCTGTATCGCTTTTAAGATTCTGTCCTTGTGCAGGTTCTTCTGAGATTTTTGACTACAATGTGTCATGGGGAGATTCTTTTTTCATAATTATTTGGTGTTCTACAAACCTCATTTAGCTGTAGATTGAGTTCTGTCTCCATACTTGGAAAACTTTCTGCCCTAGTGTCTGAAAAGAGACTTTTTCATTCTATGTGTATTTTCTAATTTTTCCCTAACTCTAATTAGATTTAGGTTATTTTTCTTTGTGACTCCAAGGAATTGTTGGAGGAAGTTTCCTTGTTCTGGTGTCATTTTCAAGGCCCCTCTGCTTGTATAATTGTGTATTTCCATTCTGTCCTTGAGGTCTAAGACACTTTCCTTATGCTGGTCATTTCTACTGTTTACATATTCAATATAATTCATTGTCTTCAGGATTTCTGTTTGGCACTTTTTCAAATAGTCTATTTCTTTGGAGAATTTGACATTCATTTTATTAAATAGATTTGGTCTGCTTCTTCAATTTTTTTATTTGGTCCTTTCATAACCACATTGATCAGTTTGTTTCATTATCTTTTGGTTTATGTCATCTTTGACCTTACTGAGTGTTATGGTTCCCAGTTTTGCAAGGGAACAACACAATACAGTATGCATATTTTATGAGATTATTTTTATATTGAATCATCCAAAGAATTATATACAAAAGTGCAGGAAATCTGTCCGCACACTAAAGACCAAAAAATTCAGCTGAGGAACTGGATCCTAATATGCTGCATGAGTCCCACTGAAAACCTATGGCTCGTAACAATGCTTCCCGTAAGTCCAACAGGAGGCCTGGAGCCCATGACAGTTCTCATGCAGGCCTGTTTCATAGATCTGCACTGGGAAGGCCCAAAAGTTAGTGGTGGAAGCTAGAAAGTCTATGCCAGCAGGATGAAGGATCTGTGCTAGCAGGCTGAGAGATCTGCATTGAAGACAGGAAGCGACGTCAAGCTAAGAACCAGAATGTCGCCGAAAAGTACCACAGCCATGCTCAGCAACAGTGAGATCTCAAGCTCCTCCAGTGATGAGGAAAGCTGAGTTCCCATCAGGAAAGCCAACGCTGCAGTCTTCTCCAGGAGACTGAGCTGTGCACCATCTTCCCCTCCAGATGCATGAAATGATGCTCAAAATGAGGATCAGAGGTCCCCCAAAGTGAACCACAGCCACCCTCAGAGACAACAAGGTCCCAAGCTCCTCATCTGACTATGGCCAAGGTCCCCAGGAAAGCCAGCACGACAAGGTCCTCCAAAAGAGTCGCCAGGAGAACCAGAGCTTCCAACAGCTCCAACAGCTTCTCCAAAGAGCTTGCCTAACAGCTTCCCAACAGCTTCTCCATTTTTGCCTCGTGTGCTGCTGGCAATAATCTTCAGGGGGGCCTCCCACACCCAATACCACCGTAGCTCAGTGCAGCTGGGTGCAGCAAATTAACCACCGTTTGGCAATCCACCACACTGAGTTTTCCTGCTTCCTTTTTAATCATGCCATGCAACTCAGCTGTTTGGTGTTTGAATTCCTCTTTCTCGGTGCTTTGTGAGTCATTCTGAAAGAACTGAGAATGTTGGTAACATTTTGTTGACCTATTTTTTCATATTCTTTTCGGGGCTGTTTGTGTGCTGAGGCTGAGGCCAAATACAATAGAGTGACCTGGTATGAAGAATAAAGATCTGGTATGAAGATCTAATTGGTTAGATTCTACTTTCTTGGCTTTGTCAAGAGGTATCATCTACCACTTCACCCTAGTCAATTTAATTGAGTTTGACTTACTGCCTTATAAAAAGAGAATTTCTATTGGGTGTAACATCAACAGTTTCAGTTATACAGCAACCATAAACATTAAAGTTATTTGGATAATTTTTCCCTTCCATTAGTACTCCTTAAAAATGGCATTCTGCTGTGATTTATGGTGTGTATCTGGGATCCGGAAGCTGAGGGGAAGGATAGAAGAGGAAAAGAGAGGGATCACATTAGTGGAACACAGGAAAGTCAGGGAACATCAATGAGTGAAAAAATCAAAGGTTAAATTCTGTTGGAATTATTAATATCTCTGGAGTGAAGGGCCCGTGAAGGGGGTTGGAGAGAGTATTTGTGTAGGCAAAAGGAGGTATTCAATTGGTGGCACCAAACTGGACAAGAACCAAATCAAATTTTCCCAGAAAGCCCCCGTTGACTCTAACATTGAGTTGGATTCATTTCTTGTCCAACTCAGTCTGCTGTCAGAATCATGGACTGAATCAAGTTCGTGAACCAACGTACAACTGTCTGAGACAGAGGAAGGCTACAGGAGGGTCAGAATCTGCTAATATATTTGATGCCAGTTTTGTTGGCATCCTCAAAGTTCAGTTTTGTTAGGGGTCACCTTGACATACCTTTGAATGGAGCTGTTTCCTTTTCAGCATCGGTGAATTCTTACTCGCTTAGGCATATATGCAGCTCTTTGTTACAGGTGTGCTGAATGGAAGAGGAGAGGAGGACAGGGAGAGCAAGGTGCAAGCAGGTGAGGAAAAGAGAAAAAGAACAGGAAGAAAGAGTCTATAAAACAGAGAAGAAAGACTAAAAGAGAGAGCAAACAAATGGAAAAGCTTAAAGAACAATGTAAGATAAAATGCAAAAACAATACCAGTAAGGATGTAAGCAGATAAACAACAGCAACAACCAAACAAAGCAGAGAATAACAAGGATGAAACAAGAAAGCCCTTCCCACAGCTGTTCTAGCATTCACCTTGAGCGTCTGTCCAGCGCCCTCTGCGCTGAGCCACAGGTTCATTGTGAGAAGCCCAGCAGTTCCCAGTGCACCCCTCAGAGACCTGCTGGCCTCCCGCCCCTGAGCTGTGTTCTGGCAGCGCCCCCTGCAAGCCTCGCTTGCTCCCTTGATCTAGGAGCGTGCAGGTGTGGAGCAGTTTGCCCAGTGCCTAGATTTTCAGTTCTCTGTCAGCTTCTGCCAGCCCTCACACTCCTGTTCCCGGTACTGCCCGAAAGATACCAGCTGTCTCTGTGTCTTCCCTGCATGGACTTGCCCTTCCCAGAAGGTCTCTCAGAGGCACAGCTCTCTGTCTTTCTGCTCACGGATCTCTACTCTGGCAACCTGAGCGTCCCCTCAGAAGGCTTGGCAGAGGGCCCCCCTTGCCACTGTGGGGCCATAGGTGGTGAATTCTTACACCTATCACAAGGAGCCTTGTTATAGGTGTTCTGTGTGGAAGGGGGAGAGGAGGAGAGAGACCTCAAGGCACAAGCAAGTGAGGAAAGGCAACTGCAGAGAAAACTCCCTCACGCTGCCTCAGGCCCTGTGCTGTTTGGGGCAGCATGAGGAGAGGCCCCTGTTGTGACTCCATCCCTCACCTCTCTGCCCTGTGTATGCCGGATGTGATCCACCCCTCCCTCTTCGCAGGCCCAGCTCACAATGTTTCCCTTCTCTCCATCTAGGTATCAAGCCTCCCTGGGCCTATTCAAGCTTTTTGCCCAGTGCAGTGGCAAAAGGCAGTGATCCAATGCTGGGCCCCACCTCTGCTCTGCTAGGCCTCCCCAGCTACATTTTCTGATCCACACACCGGCAGGAGTCCCAGGTCCCCCGGCCTGATGCCAATCGTGGATCACACAAGGAATGACCCACGGGCCCAGCACTTGGGTTGTAGATGAGGGGACCAGGCAGCTTATGTTTGTTCCATTTCAGGCACACCTCCTCTCTCCAGTCCTGCCACTGGCAGGCACCGGAGCACTATTGTTTTCAAAACCCCAGAGCATGCCATTTTTTGCCTTCATAGATCTTTATGCTTTTAGCTTCTTTGAAAGTCTGAATGGCAAATATCATACTTACCATGCTCAGCAGGAATATTGGGGTGATTGTGGGTCTTTTTCATCAACCAAATGTTTCAGATGAGAATTAATTGAAAGATATAATGGTTGTTTCTAAGTTATCCTGCTACAAACATTATAGCAGCTTAGAATGCTGCCTTTGTAACTTTGATAGTCACCTAGCTAATCACTTTCAGTGTATGCTTGGAATTTCTGGTTTTTCCTGTGGGAGATTTTCACCAGTACAACTAATTAATTTCTTTAGACTTACAGAAAATTTTGAAGGGAAAGAAGTATATCTAGCCTCCTGGTACTAATAAGTGAAGTTTTCCATAAAACTCTCCCTCTAATCCTCCAAAGTGAAAACAAAAAACAAAGAAAAGGTAGGAGTGAAAGAGAAAGTTTGCTGTGAGAGAGGAAATGGATGGCAAAATTGCTAGACCAACTCTAGTGTCCAAGGGCGTCCGAGGGAAACTGGGTTATTCCTGGATCACTCCCCCACCCCACACCCAGGGTGCCCCCCCACTTGGAGGGGAGAGAAGACCAAGGGAGGGAGCTTTCTTTCCAGTGGATAGCTTTGTAGAGAGAACTGGTAATTCTCAGTACTAAGATTCGCTTGTAAGGCAGTGCTGCCTTAATCCTAATGCTTGAGTCTAGTGGTGTTGGCCACAGAAGGGTATTTGTATATGCTCGTCATCCAGCAAGACAAGCAAAATATAGATGCTGTAAGAGAAAAACATACAAGAGGAGAAATACATGATTAAAACGACTGCTCTAGCTCCATATAGAGATTGATTGCTCATTTTCTTTATCCACTTATTTTCCGAAGGGGATGTAATCAGCTTCCAACATTTAATTATCATGAATTGTGCTGCTATAAACATGGGTATGAAGCTATTATTGTACTGTGATGCCTTTAGAAGCTTTGGAGAGAGACCCAGAAGAGGTATAGCAGGATAGAATGGAATTTCTACCTGTAGGTTTTGAGAATCTCCATACTGATTTTGTTTTAGTTTTGTGAAGTAGGCTGTTGGTAGTTTGGTTGGTATTGCATTAAATTTGTTTATCAGGTTTAGTAGTATGGCTAGTTTGATGATATTGGCTGGTCTTGAATATTTAGTGAGTGGGATATCTTTCCATTTTTTGATATCTTTCTCAATCTTCTTTGCTCAGAACATGTAGTTTTTATTATAGATCTGTACTTCCTTGCTTAGGTTAATGTTATGGTTAGGTTGGTTAATTTAGTCTGTGATAAGGTCCTTCTATATTTATTTTTGTCAGTTTTTATTATGAATTGTTTTGGATTTTGTCAAAGGCTGTTTCTGCATCACTGAGGTGCTCATGATTTTTGTTCCTATATTTTTGTGGTATGCTGTATTTATTAATTTACATATGTTGAAACATCTTTGCATCCTTGACATTAAACTAGCTTGGTTATATTGTCTAAAAATAATGATAATTTAATTTCTTCTTTACCTATTCTTATTCCTTTTATTTCTTTCTCTTGTCTAATGGCTCTAACTAATGATTCCAGAACTATATTGAATAGGAAGGGTGATAGAGGACATCCTTGTCTTGTCCCAGATCTAAGAGTAAAAGATTTCAGTTATAATACATGAACTTTTTAATAATTTGTTACATTATATCTGCCAAAATCTTGTTAAGGATTTTTGCATTTATGTTTATTAAGGAGATTGACCTGTAGGGTTTTTTTTTCCTTTCTTCTCTTTGTTCTATGTTAAAGCAGTCTCTGGTCTTGATATATGTGTAATGTTAGCTGTTAAGAATCCATTTGACATTTCTTTTCCCCTTTCAATTTCATTAAAGAGTGGATTTCTGGTGTCAGATCTTTTCTGACAGTCTTGTAGGATTTAATGGGCAATCTTTCTAGTCCTGGGCTTTTCTTGGTTGACATTTTATTACTTCCTCTATATTGTCACCTGCTACTCGTTTATGCAGTGCTGAATTTTGAACTTTCACGTGCATGTAGACATTTCTCCATTTCCTCTAGGTTCTCGAATTTATTGGAACATAAGTTTTTTCTTAATCCTCTGCATTGGGTGGTATTGGTTATGATTTTCCTCTTTTCATTTCTAAAGGCATTGCTATAGATTTTCTCCTCTTCTAAATTTGGCTTAGGGTTTCTTATCATTTTTATCCTTTTGAAGAACTGATTGTTTTATTTCTTGATCCTTTGTATTTTTTTAACCTTAATTTCATTAATTTCTACTTCATACTTTCTTTCCTTCTGTTAGTTTCAGATCTGAGTTGCTCTCATTCAGATACGTCCCAGAGGAGCATCATGTGGTCACTTATCTGTGATTTCTGAGTCTTGTATCATGTGCATCCTCAGCTACACACTTTCTTCCTCCAACTGCTTTCTCTATGTCCTCAGTGTTTTGACATACTTTTCTTTCATCGTCCTTTTGTCAGGTATCATTTTCCACCCCCTACTTTTATTCTGTGTGCTTCCTTTGGATGAGTTATTTGCTATAGGTAGCATATGTATACATTTTTTCCCTGTATTTTAGGGAAGGGTGTACAGGGTGTTCAGGGACTCACTACTAGATCAAACTCATAGCAATCTGCCTGTTTATAGCCTCCCAAGAGCTAGGATTACAAGCGTGAGCCACCATACCCAGTCTCAGTTGCCGTCTCAGTGTGCCCCAGGGACAGGACTGGCATGGCAGCCAGGGGATTGAACCCCGGCTCCTGCACCTGCTTGCAGGCATTTTAATCTGCTGAACTATTTGGTCAGCCCATACATTTTGTTTTTTGATTCAATCTTCCAGTCTGTGTCTTTTGATTGAGACTTAAGCATCTTGACATTGAGAGTTAGTATTGTAAGGTCATTAAAGAATCTTGCATTGGATAATTTTTGTAGTGCTGATTCAGATTTTTTTTTTTTTTTGCATTTCTGGGGATTGAACTCAGGACCCTGCACTTGCCAGAAAAGCGCTTATTCTACCGAGCTATATCCCCAGCCCTTGATGCCATATTTTTTTCCTTTTGTTTAACTATATTTTTAGTTAGATACGTGTTTTCATTTTGGTCTTTTGAAGCTGGCGGTCTCCACATCCCTATCTAGGATTGCACTGAGTATTTTCTACAAGGCTGCATTACTTTTTATGTATTTCTTTAGGATTTCTTTGTCATGGAAAGCCTTTACGTGTCTGTCATTTTAAAAGCTAATTCTGTGGGATATACAAATCTCGGTGGAAAACTGTTTCTTTTAGTGCTTGAAAAATCTTTTTATACACTTTGATTCATCTACTTCTGTTTTTCCTTATAATTCTGTGCTTCTTTGCCATCTAGTAGCTATCTAGCATGTATGACATCTTGTTACCTTTAGAATATTAAATTGATGATCTACTACATCCACGTTGTCTTCAATTTCAATACTGTATTCATATTGCTTGAATCTACTGGATGCATTTTATGGAATTTTTCAGATATTGTATTTCTGCTTGCATTCAGTTCATAATTTCTAATTCTTTACATAATTGGTCATTCATATCTTGAATTGTCTTCTTTAGCTCTCTTATTTAAGCTCATTGAATATTATTCAGTAAAGGTCGGCCAAATAGCTCAGTGGATTAAAGTGCCTGCAAGCAGGCGCAGGGGCCAGAGATTTGATCCTCAGGCCTGCCATGCCAGCCCCGCCCCCAGGGTGCACTGAGATGGCAGGCAATTAAGACTGGGCGTGATGGTGCACGCCTGCAATCCCAGCTCTTGGGAGGCTGCAAACAGGAGACTCACTACAAGTCCGATCTAGTAGTGAGACCCTGAACACCCTGTAGACCCTGCCCTAAAATACAGAGAAAAAAATTAATAAAATTATATGTATATTTGATAAAGTCCTCTTTGAACTTGCTAAATATCATATGAAATAGCACAGGTCTTTCTTCTTTGAGCTCTTCAAATATTTTCACCATTTGGTTTTTGAATTATTTTTTTAAAATAATTTTATTGAGAAACAAATAGCAATGAGACAGTTTCAAAACCGATTAGTAGGACAGTTTCAATAATTAATACATTGCATATTGTTGTCTTCTTAGTGGTTATTCATACTACAAGATGCAGACATGATATCCTGTCCACAAAGACTACTAGAACAAATCTTTCTATTCATTGAATTTAGAGAAAGTAGCTGTATATCTATCCTAAAATGTTGTAGGACTATCCTGCTACAATGCTATACATGGTTAGATTTCTAAATATCTTTGTAAAAATATGTAATTGTTTATTCCTATTTTTTAAAATATTTTTAAATTTTTTAAATTTTTTTCTTCATCTTCTGTAGGGACTTACATCAATACTTGATGGAAAATACCTGGTTTTTGAATTCTTTCCTGGTAACTTCCTTTATTTCAGTATCTAAGTGGCAAGGATTTAGTAGGTGTACCGTTGCCTCACTTTCTCATGTATCTATTGTTTTGTGTTAAGGGTTAAGGGTCAATTATGGTAGGAACATTCTGTATCTACTTGTAGCTCTTTTTAGTTAGAATCTGAATCTCATTGATGTGTACTCGTGTTTCTTTCTGTTTTGGTTCTCTAACCCTTCAACCCATGCTTCATAGTATCAGAGGACTTTGCGGGTTCTCTAGAGGAGCACTGGCCTTCACCTTCATCTCTGACACTGTCTCTTGGCATCTGCCACAGACTGACTTCTTCTGAAGATTCTTCAGCCTTGGTCATAGAGTCTTCAGCCTCTGCCATATATTCTTCAGCCTTACATCAGACATCCATTGGCCTCCTGGTATAGACTTGCAAGGAGCACTGCAGTGAGCTCCAGACTTTGTTTTTCTTGTTGTTTTTTTTTTCTCCATAATTTATTGAGAAACAAATAGCAATGAGACAGTTTCAAACCAAATTAGTAGGACAGTTTCAATAATTAACACATTGCATACATTCTTCCTAGTGGTTAGATGCTGTACAAGATGCGGACTTGATATCCTATTTGCAAACACTATTAGAACAAATCCCTCTATTCATTAAGAGAATGTAACTATATATCTATTCTAACCACTTTGAATACACAGATACAAAATGGACATTCATCTGTATCCCCTTTTTCTGTTAAGTTCTATTATTTAAATATTATAGGTGTGTAAACTCAGCAAAATATTCTAAAAGAGTCCAGTAGCCCATAATAGTATTGGGTCTTCCACTTGACTGGCAGTGTCAGAAATTGTTGACCTGAGTCCCCTACAGCTCAACATAACAGCATGGCTTTACTTCTTATACTTCGTTTTTATACTTTTCTGCTGGATGGTTAACACCAAGGTAAAGCAGGACCTATGCAACAAGATTTGTAGCTTTTGGGTCTGATAAGGTCAGTGAAATCCCCTCAGGATTTATCATGACATCCTGTACCTCAGATTGTAGAATCTTTGTCAGTGTCAGCCATGTGGATGAGTCACGGCCATTGTTTGGCCACTGTGCTCTCTGTGAAAGCCTGAGAGAGTATTTTCTCTCCATGTGACTCTCCTTAGGCATACTCTACATCATGGATCGCTTTCCTCTTTGGCCCCATAATCTCCTTGATCAGAAAATTTGGGACACTACCGAGGTACATGACGTTACAGTACAAGTTCTCATATGTCCTGAGTCTTAATTGACCTTAGAAGGCTAGGGCCAAAATGTTGGCTTTCCTTGCAGCCCTCCTTTTTTTGGTCTGCAAACTTAGGTTGTTACCCATCTAGAAGACAAGCTTATTGTTATTATCATACAACCTAGGCTGTTAAGCTTAACCTCACTATCTATCTGAATATCAAACACTGTAGGCATAATATGGAACAGGTATTTTTCATCAAGTATTGATATGTTGAACTTTAAGTCCGTACAGAATATGATGAAGAAACATTTAAAAATTAGAATATATTTAGAAAATAGGTATAAAGAATTATGTACTTCTTATGTTTACATATAAGTCCAAAAATCTAACCATATACAACTTTGGAGCAGGACAGTCCCACAATATTACTTTTCCTATCTCTTGCCTTCATTCACTGACCCCTTCTTTTTGAACAATCATCTACCTGGAGCTCCAGACTTTGGACTGAACCCTTCATCCTACAGTGTGGAGATGCCTTCTGCTCGCTTCCTCATTTAGCTCTGTGGCTGACCATCCATCATAAGCCCATCTTGTTATTTCTCATACACTTGTGTTATACCTTTTTCTCTAGTAATCCCTGATACAGTCAATCTCTACTAAATGCAACAAGCAAATTACCACTAGTGTAGAAAATAGATCAGCAAAAATAGCATTTAGTTGAACCAAATATTTAAAAGCTGATAAAGGTTAATTGTAATAATAAAATGGAGGTGTGAGAAAAGAGAAAAGTACAATAAGTAAAAATCATTTATTTATTTATTTGGTACAGGGGCTTGCTATACAGCTCAGACTTGTAGTGATCCTCCTGTCTCAGCCTTCCAGCACTGGGATTACAGGTATGCACCGCTATTCCTAGTTTCAGTGGCCAGCATGGTGCATCCATGGTTTCTGGGCAGCCCAGCATGCAGTATCAGGGACTGAACCCAGGTGTTCATGCTTGGCAGGCAGAAACTTAGACAATCTAGTTATTTCTCTAGCCCCCAAGAAGTAAAATTTGAAATATAAAGAAGGGGACGATGAGAAGCAGGAGGTCAGGAAAGAGAGATAAAAAATCTAAAAGTAAAAGACAGTGAATAGAATTAGATTAAGACAGCAGAAGAAAACAAATAAGGAAAAGAAAGCAAAGTGAGAGAAAAATGATAATACACAGAGCAAAATGAAAAGGGAATAAACAAAGAAACAAAAGAAAGCAAAAGCCCAAAAAGAAAGATGAACGAGACCAAAAAGTCTTCCGTGAGTTTAGGTAAATGTTTCCTTGTTAAGAGTCTATAGTATTGGAAACCATCAGATATGAGGAGGGAAAATAGCAAACCACAGCCCCGGGATTCCAGGTGTGCACCACCATGTCTGGTTTCAGGGCTGGCATGACGCACCCAGGAGGCCCGGGCTGGCATGGCATTTGGTATGGAAGTGTGGAACTCAGGACCTTGCACTTTCCAGGCACATGCTGAGGTCACTACGCCATGTCCCCAGCACTCAGTGTCCATTTTCTATGTGTATGGTGAACCTTGCCTGCTGGGCTGGGTCAATTAGTAATATAGTTTCTGTCCTAGGGTTGTATTGACTCCAGCAGCTCTTACTGCTTGTCACCTCTCTTGTCACACCAAGTCCCTGCTCTCCATGCTTAGTTTTATGACCTGTGAGCTTGTGCAATACACACACCATTGCAGAGGCCTCAGTGTCTACACACTTGGATGTGACAGCCATCATAGGTATGACATGCCTTCGATCACATTGGTAGATGGGGAAGCTAGAATTAAGCAATATGGTTGGGGAACTATCAAGCAGTCCACTGGAATAATAGCAAGCACTTTCACACCCAGCACCCTCAGAAAAACACATGACTGGCCTGGCTTTTTACCTCAGTGGGTGGGGCCACCATGTCCATCCTGCCTGGGCTTGCCACTGCTTAAAATTTTCAGATGACTTATGACTAGTCTGCTCCCTCTCCACTTGTTTCTATGGTGGCCCTCTCCAGTCAGAGCTGAGATAAGGTGACTGCAGAAACCTGCAAGTGTGTTTGCTCTGTGACTTCTGATTCTCAGTTTAGTCATAAACAATTCATTCTTTCCCGCAAACGGCTACTGGTTCGACTACTTCCAATTATGGTGAGTGCCACAGTGGATTTCTTCAACTCTATTTTTCCCACATGGTGTGGGGGGCGATAGAACACTCCTGTTATATTTTCCCTTATTTGGTCAAGAAGTGCTGCAGCACCAATCCCCGCTTGCCTCGACATCTTCCTGTGGTCCTGGATCTCCACTACCAATTCACAGCTAGTCCCACCCGACTGCTTCCACTATACAGCTATTTAGACCCTGTTCACTTCCTCAATAAACGAGACTTGATCAGAAAGCCTGTCTTGTCTCCGTCTCTTGTGTCTCTTGCCCTGTCTTGTTCATCCCCGTTCCTCCTCCAGGTCATTACCCCACGTCTCGACTCGCGGGCTGAGTCAAGTGGCGCCCAACGTGGAGGCCTGGCATGGAGGATTTAACGAGGGAGCCGTTCGAGAGCCCGGGTACGAAGCAGATAGTGAAAGTAAATTCCGAGGCCAACGCCGTGCGAGTGCCTGCTGTGCCGCTCGAGCCACGGTGAGTGAACGGCAACCCCCTTCCCCTTTTCCGGCATGGGTCAAGCATTAAGCGAGCATGAACTCTTTGTGGAAAGCCTCAGCAAGGCACTTAAGACATGAGGGATTAAGGTAAAGGAAAAAGGAATTATTACAATATTTTAAGTTTATTCATAAGGTCTGCCCATGGTTTCCGTTAGAGGGCACAATAGATTCTAAAAGATGGAAAAGTGGGTGATGCATTACAAGATTATTATAGAGTTTTTGGTCCTGAAAAGATCCCAATCACAGCATTTTCGTACTGGAATCTGATTGATGACATTCTTACACAGCGACATAGAGACCCCTTGGTCAGGGAGATGATTACCCAGGGGGAGGCCACCCTGCGTAACTCGAGCAGACCCACTCTGGCCTCCTCTCGGGCTGATTCAGATGTCTCCTCTCTCTCCGATGAGGAGGCAAATAAAGTGTTAACTAAACCCCAAGATAACGAGCAGCTGCCACCTCCTCCTTTTGAGCACTTGCCAACTTCCCCTCTTCCACCTGAGGCCCCTCTCCAAGCCCATCATAAGGCTCTGTACCTCGACCTCGCTACCTTACAAGAGGTTGATTGGAAAAAATTAGCCAAAAAAAGCCTCCAGGTATCATTCTGATCCCATTACGGCCCCAGTCGCCATAAAGCTGCTGTTGTACCCTGCCAAAATTGACCCCATTTTGTTGCCCTTCTAACCTCGCCGAGTTTCTGTTCTGTATGCACTGACCCCTCCCAATTCCTCACCCCTATGACTCAAGTCTTATATCTGTTCCCCAAACTTTATCTCAATGAACTATTCCTCCCAATTCCTCATCCCTGTGGCTATTCCTCTCCACCCCTTCCCTGGTTTTGTGGTTTTCAAGCTTAAATATTGATCCTTGTCAATGCTTGGTGCGCACTTAGGCACTTTGTGCTGGGTGTTGCCACTGGGTATCAGCTAAAATAAAGCGCTTCTTTTAGCTTTTGGACTTGCCTCATTGTCATCTGATTTTTGAGCTACAACATTTGGGGGCTCATCCGGGATCCCTAAAGGCCTCTTCTTTTTTGACGCGGTAAGTAACATTCAACCTAAATTTTGTTATGCCAGCTTAAACCCAAATGTAAATTACTTCCTTAAATTGGTTTTGATTTAGCTTTACTGATTTTAAAGAACTACGGTCACTGCATCAGTCTCTCCTTTCACTTGCCTCTTTGCTTTCATTCTGTTTTCTTGATTTCTTAATGGTTTCTTGGTGACTTCTTGATGGTTTCATAGTGAGTACTCAAATTGGTTTTAGTTGTGGTGTTGACTCGCAGACTCTGGTCTCCGAGTCCTTGGAGTGGGATGCCCTCCAAGTCAGATTTTGGGAGATCTCAATTGGAGGTGAATGGACCTAAGTGTCCCTTTTGCCGCAGAGCTCTGTTTTCAGTGAGGCAAATGAACCTAGGTGTCCCTCTTGCCAATTGGTTGCCTGTAGAGATTATGGACTTTGGTCATATGTAGAGGTTTCCGTGACCTCTGGGGTCTCTTTAGGTAAGGTTCTTTTACCCCTACCCCCTACCCCTACAGATTCTAACTGTAGGGGGCTAGCCGCATGTGCGCGACCTCTTCTTTTATCTCTCTTTGAGATTTATGCCTCCCCTACCCTACAGATTCTGACTGTAGGGGACTAGCAACATCTTCTCGACCCTCTCTCTCTAATTTCATGCAGACTAATTCCTCTTGTATAAAAGATTTCCTTGATACCCCTACCTTTACCAAGTCCTCCTGCATAGGGGGCATACACTTTACTTTCATACAGGATTTATTTAGGCCCATTGGACTAGTCTGCTTCTTGTGTGAAGTGAATTATTTCCACCTTTACCAAGTCCCCCAGTAGATTTAATCTAATTAGGGGCATACACTTTCATACAGGATTTATTTAGGCCCATTGGACTAGTCTGCTTCTTGTGTGAAGTGAATTATTTCCACCTTTACCAAGTCCCCCAGTAGATTTAATCTAATTAGGGGCATACACTTTCATACAGGATTTATTTGGGCCCAGTTGGAACCATCTGGATAAGTCTAGTTATGCTGTCTGTCTGTCTGTACTAGCTAGTTTGTTTTTCTTTCTTTGGCTCTGTTTGGTCTATTTATGTATGTCTATGTTTTGTCTGTTCTTCCAATGCAACCTTTTAAATTGACAGATTTCCAGACTCCCGAGTGGCCGCCACTTCATAAGTGTGTTTCCCTGTCCATTGTTATTTTTGTTTCATTTATGTTCATTGTTTTCATTGGATCAATCTGTGTTTGATCTATCTGTGGTTGTCTGTCCCGACCATGTGACAAATACTTTTAAAGATTTCCTTGTCCGCTGTCATTTTCGCTTTTATTGTCTATATTGGGTCCTGTCTCGTGTTTGGTCCCATGAACATGGGACCACCTTCCTCTCTTCCTCTCCTTCTCCTCCTCCTCCTTCTCCCCTCCTCATTCTTGCACTCTTTGTGGATTAAAATGGTCAATCTCATCAGGGGCCTCTAGCCCACTGGGGGCCCAGTCTGTTCAACAGTTCATTTCGGACAAGCCTGGACTTCCAAACCAGGTCATCCACACTCAGCCCCAGGCTACACTGGCACCTCCTAGTCCACGCCGTACCCCGAGCCACCAGCATCCATTGACAGATTCTTCCACCCCCCTCCTAGCTCCCCAAAGGACTCTGAGCAGACAGCCTCCACCATCCATTGCTGACCCTCTGACATGACTTAAAGATTGCTGTTCTGGACTCCCAGACAACTGGCTAATTCCACCTGGTCACACTGGCAGTTCCAGCTATGACTCCCGACCATCACCCTCAGAACCTGCTTGTTCCACCTGCAAACTGATACTAAATTCATTATACAATTGTTAAAATGTTGGTCAGGGGCCTGGGGAGATGGCTCAATAGACTAAATGCTTGCCTGGCAAG
>NW_004524609.1:8413334-8417079 GCF_000260255.1 Octodon degus | reverse complement strand
ATTCCTTTTGCCAGTTAAATGACATTTGGTCGGCAACCATTCTTAAAGACTTGGAGGACAGGTTTCACTGGGATAGACTGGTTCTGATCCCCCTCTACATGCTAGAGGGAATGTCGGACCTGATCTGTTTCAGTTTCCTTGCTTTGACTTTGTTCCTGATTTTCTTATCTCTTTGTACTTTCCTTTTTAAAAGGCATGTAAAAATTAAGAACTCTGACTGTTCCAGCTAGGTAAAGCCCTTAAAAAATAAATGTTTGTTAACATCAAAGATAAAAAAGTCTAAACCTGAGACACAATAAAAAAAACCGACTTCTGGGTGACACCAAAAGGAGCTATCTCCAAAAGCAGCACATTTATGGCACCAAAACATTTAAATGTAAAAAAAACAATTTGACCTTAGTTATCATTTATCATTTAATTGGATAAGAGATAAGTTAAAACATAAGGCTTTTATTGTAAAGTGCTTAAATAATCTTGTACGGACTTTTAAGTTATTCCTTATAAAATTTGGATAAATAATGGTTACTCTGCCAGCTAGTAAACTCTAAAACAGCTGCCACTCTTGAAAACAAAAGACAGTTTTTTTGATTTTTTTTCCAGCTCATCTTTGGTAAAGCCCCACTGAAGTCTGTGGCTAAGACATCTCTGGTTGTATGAGCCATACCCAGAGGTTCCGTGATTAAAACTGGTTTCTGATCACTAAAAGCTTATATCTGCTTTATGTGTTAACTAAAAATAAGATGATTGCCAGCTATATTGTGTTTTTACCATTATGTAAAATGTGATACTAAATGATAATAAGTTTCAAGGTTAAATCTTGTTTAGTTGCTAACATATTTGTGTAATGTTAATCTTAAACCAAGTTTTAAATTCTATAAAAAGACAAACAGCATTATAAGCTGATGTTACATTTGGAGATAAATGTTATATTGTTAATCTTAAACAACCAAAAGATAAACAACCAGTCCATCATGGTTTAGTTGTAACAAAAACTACCTGCTCCCACTGGAGCCCAAACAGTCAGACCCCTAGTCAAATAGCCAGACAGGAGGTTAATAAAAATATTTTCTAGTTTGTATTCTTAAAGGTCTAAGAACTAAGGCCAAACCTTCAGTTATTAAATTTCAGCTATTTACCAGGAAAAAGATAAACACCCCTCTGATTTCTTAAAATGTTTGGGTAAAATATACTTTTTGAGATGCTAATTCAGTGAGGGGACAGATTACTTTTACAGATAAGTTCATTACTTAGCTTCAGATATAAAAAAAAAAAAAGTATAAAAGATAGTTTTTTGCTCCAGACAACTCACTTGATACTTTATAAAACACTAAAAAACAATGTCCTATAATTAAAACTGGAAAAAAAAAACAGGGAGAAAAAGCAAAAAGACCAAAAATAACTGCCTTTGTTGTGGCCTCAAAACAGACCCTAAGTCTGATTCTCTGGGCTCCAAGAAGATCTCAACGACAATAAAGCTTGTCTGCTGCAAACTCAGGCCAGCATAAGAGGAACTACCTTGAGAGTCTCACAAGCCATGCCCTGGCTGCCAAGGCAACCACTAGAAGTGAGACTGCACTCTGAGGTGGAGGCCCCAGAGCTCAGACTCAGCTTCCCAGGTGGTCCAGCAGGACTAAAGGGCCCCAGGCCTGCCTCCTCCCTCTGGCCAGACTGTCGTCTCTACCTGTCATTTCCATGGAGGAGCCCTGAGTAATCACAACTACAGGGAAAATCCCAGCCCATTGCTGGATATTGGCACAGGTCTCTTTGTCTTTCTCCAACCCTGACCTTCCAGTCATCATCATCCTGTTTTAGCTGTAACTGAGATATATTGTTCATGTACAGACAAAATCCTGTCACCGTAAAAAGTTCTAGAGACATTGGCTACACAGTGTCAAATAGCTCTGGGCCTATAGATAGAGCCAGGCCTTGTCTTTAAAACATAAAATTCAGAGCCAGTGTTAAAAGGATAAATCCTTCTATAGTGCCCCTTAATTACAGTAGGGGCCATATCCAAAACTAAATGAGACATTGGTTTAATCTGACTGAATATTGTGTATTTTGTGATAAGTTTATTAAGTTAGCCTGGTTGATTTCTGATGTAACTCAGGTATTTCATGCTGTTAGTAAACACAAGTGTAACTAGGCAAATATGCCAAACTGTACTTAAATTACTTAAAAGGATTGATAGTAAAAATAAGGTATTAATCTGGTTTTCCATATGTTCTCAAAATTTAAAAATAATTATAAGTATAGCTAAAAAGATTTATAACAAACTGTCAGACTCCATGAATAAAGGGGTCTAAGAGCTAGTAAGTTATGATTGCTAGGTTTCAAAAAGATTTATAAATGTACCTGCTAGCTTGAATGTTCATGTTTTGATTATATATGTTCTAATCGCTCAGAAAATTTGTTCTGTCCTAGAAGATACTAAAACCCAGGTAATCATGCAGGAAAAATCTGTTAACAAATATGCTAGATTACTATTCCTTTTGCTGGGATCCACCAGATTTTATCTATAAAAACATGTATTAAAGCCTAATATAACTGTCCACCTGATAGAACCCAGGTGATCTGAGCCTTCTCTGGGTTTCCTGCCTCATTACGAGGAAAGCTATATTCATGTTCCTTGGGCAAAACAACCTACAGGAACCAAGAAGTTGTACCTTATGCAGTGGACCCCAGATATCTGACACAAGCTGCAGAAGTTAGAAAGTTTTGCAGGAATGAATTTGTCTGAGTTGTGGTGTTTCATAGTAAGAAGGATACAGAATGGAAATTACAGATAAAAAAATGAGAGTGTTGATACTAGTAGCCTAGAGGAAAAAAGGTAAATGTCCACAGCAGCTTAAAAAAAAAGTTTATGATAAAGTAAAAAAAAAAAGTTTCAGATTGAGGTGGTCATGTATCTTCCCTCTCAGCCTGAGGAAATCCATGTTAACAAGAAAGCCTATTAAACTTTCTTTTAATAGATGCTCATGCAAATTTGTCAGTGACTCCACTTACAAACTGGACAGTACTCATTGTTGTCCCTAGGTCTGACAATTCATGTGCCCCCAATGATATAAAATTGCCTACCCAAGATAAAAATTGCCTGGTGTCTATTGAGGACCTTTAGGTAAAAACCTCTAAAAGTATCTCTGACTGCCAGTCAACAACTGCGCCCCATTCCAGCATGAAGTAGCCAGAGCGATCATCGCCCATCCTCCCTCATGGCAGTCTGGGTTACTTCTTCAGAAAAATAATGTTACAGACAGCCAAGTCAGATAAAAATATTATAAACAGTCAGATAGGGTTGAGCCCTCAAGAAGACAAAATTAAAAGCCAAGGCTAAAACTTATTCCCAGTACAAAACAAAGCTAGTGAGTCAATGATTTTACTCACCCCCTTAAAACCAGTGGGGACATAAAAAAATATATTGCTTGTTCTAGAGTCCTAAAATCCCAACTACTCAGACTCTGTTAACTAGTGTTCCTTGCTGTTAAAATAGATTGACAATGATAACCCATGTTAAATTGATTTAATAACCTGACCAAAGCGCCACCATTCTGTTCTATATGCGCCATCTTAGTAAACCATGTCAGCTGCTGTAAAGTACAAAACAAAGCTAGTGAGCCAATGATTTGGCTCACCCCCTTAAAACCAGTGGGGAATGTTGTACCCTGCCAAAATTGACCCCATTTTGTTGCCCTTCTAACCTCGCCGAGTTTCTGTTCTGTATGCACTGACCCCTCCCAATTCCTCACCC
>NW_004524609.1:8401002-8402243 GCF_000260255.1 Octodon degus | reverse complement strand
GGTGCAGGGTAGCAGGAAGCTCTCTGCACACTCAGCGGACCTGGGCTAGGACTGGGTCTGGGGGCTCCTGGAACTCGGCAGAAAATCCTACTGGGCTGGCGGGGTGGGGGAGGCACTGTGGAGTGGTGGGGGGCAGCCCAAGTGGATGGGAGAGGGTCCGGCCCACTCTGCGCCTGGGCTGGGCCTGGTCCCGCCAACGCAGGGTAGCAGGAAGCTCTCCGCACACTCACCGGATCTGGGCTAGGACTGGGTCTTGTTCTAGCCTACTTTTAACACTAGAGTTCTGTAAAGCTTCTGAATTCAAGCAAAGATATGAATTCTGGCATCCCTCTTTGTTCATGATCAAATCCATCTCACAAAGGCCTTAAGAACCTCGAGACCTGCTTCTCAGTCCAATATGTCTTTGGACGCCTCTATTATCTGAGATGCCGCCACTCATAACTCAAGAAAATAATTTAATTCCCCTTTTCAATTTCATTACCTGGGCACATGTCTTTGTTTCTTATTTTCTTTTAGTGTCTGTTAACTTCTATTTCATTATTTTTTCTTCCTGAGTTATTAAGTTTGGTTATATATCTAGAATGTATCTTACCAGTCCATTGTCCTTCTAGTTACAAGTTGAACCTTTCTCATTTACATTAGGTCACTGCTTGAGGGAAAATTTCACATTTAAATGAAGAAAATGTTTTCCCCCAAATGAAAATAAAGTAGAAAAGAAAAGAAAACAGATTTTATTAAACATCAAAGAGAGAAAGACTAGACACATACAAAAAGCAGTAAGTAATGTAAGATATATACAATCTAGGAAATAACTGGTATTCTGTAGCTTTCATTAGAGAATGAAAGCATTCTCTCTCTCTCTCTCTCTCTCTCTCTCTCTCTCTCTCTCTCTCTCTCTCTCTCTCTCTTTTTCCACTGCCAGGGGTCAAACTCAGGACCTTGCACTTGCAAGACAGGTGCTTATGCCACTGAGCTATCTCCCTGGCCCCAATAACTGGTATTATAGCTGCCAATTTTAATAAGAAAAGCAGAAAAAAATGACTTCTAAAATGGGGAGAGAACGGCATACAAATCTGTTACACAAACTTTTCATTATATTGTTGGTACAAAATTTTAAGTTTGTCACCTTCCCAAAAATCACGAGACCTCAGAACACCTCTACTACCTTTGTCCACTTAAATGTAAAAGACATAAGATTTCATTGTTGACTATTTTTAAAAGTAGGACTAATTGCTAAAGAA
>NW_004524609.1:8394684-8400902 GCF_000260255.1 Octodon degus | reverse complement strand
AGACAGCCAAGTCAGATAAAAATATTATAAACAGTCAGATAGGGTTGAGCCCTCAAGAAGACAAAATTAAAAGCCAAGGCTAAAACTTATTCCCAGTACAAAACAAAGCTAGTGAGTCAATGATTTTACTCACCCCCTTAAAACCAGTGGGGACATAAAAAAATATATTGCTTGTTCTAGAGTCCTAAAATCCCAACTACTCAGACTCTGTTAACTAGTGTTCCTTGCTGTTAAAATAGATTGACAATGATAACCCATGTTAAATTGATTTAATAACCTGACCAAAGCGCCACCATTCTGTTCTATATGCGCCATCTTAGTAAACCATGTCAGCTGCTGTAAAGTACAAAACAAAGCTAGTGAGCCAATGATTTGGCTCACCCCCTTAAAACCAGTGGGGAATGTTGTACCCTGCCAAAATTGACCCCATTTTGTTGCCCTTCTAACCTCGCCGAGTTTCTGTTCTGTATGCACTGACCCCTCCCAATTCCTCACCCCTGTGACTCAAGTCATATCTGTTCCCCAAACCTTATCTCAATGAACTATTCCTCCCAATTCCTCATCCCTGTGGCTATTCCTCTCCACCTCTTCCCTGTTTTTGTGGTTTTCAAGCTTAAATACTGATCCTTGTAAATGCTTGGTGTGCACTTAGGCACTTTGTGCCGGGTGTTGCCGCTGGGTACCAGCTAAAATAAAGCGTTTCTTTTAACTTTTGGACTTACCTCATTGTCATCTGATTTTTGAGCTACAACAGCCGCCCCCAGATAATAATGAGATACTCAAACTTGCTCCTAAACCCTCCAATGTGCTTTTAGACCTAGAGAACCGAGTGCTAGAGTTACAGAAACAGATACAGTTGGAACAAGAGTGCCAGAGGCTTACACTACAGTTACAATCTTTGCAGGCTGATCAGACACTTGGTGCCCTTAAGATGGCGCCTGGGCTCAGTAGGCCCCTGCCCAAAATGGCACCTGAACATGATAAGCTTCTACCCAAAATGGCATTTCCAGTTTCAGAAATGATGGCCCCCGGCCAAAATGGGGCCAAGCCTCGGGCTGTTAGAGCCCATGCTCCTTTTGCTGTAAATGTATTGAACTAAAACCCACAGTTGCTCAATATGGCCCTACCACAGCTTATGCCATCGCTGTCCTCAATTCTATGACTCAGGGCTGGACTACTCCAAAGGACTGGCTAGACCTAGCTAGAGCAACTCTTTCAGGGAGAAATTACCTTTTATCGAAATCTGTCCTTTTTGAGCAATGTGAAATTATGGCAAAAAACAATGCCAATAATGGCGATCCTTGGACTTTTGCCATGCTTACTGGCATGGGTGACTATTCCACTAAGGAAGCTCAGATGTGCTACGACACTGGTCTTTTTGCTCAAATTAATTTGGCCACAACTAGAACATGGAAAAAGCTCCCTGTAGAAGGGGAGGCAACTTCCCCATTTGCAAAAATTCAACAAGGACCAGAAGAGCCCTTTTCAGATTTTGTGAATCGCCTTTTACAGGCCACTGAGCACCTTTTTGGCAATGCCGATGCAGCCTCCGACATTGTTAAACATACCCCAAAAGGCAGACAGGCTATTTCCCTGGTAGAACAGGGCATTTCTGACCAAACCATTTCTTTTATAGATTATGATAGACCCTTGCAATTTCTAATACGCAATACAAAACATTCCCCAACTGCGGTTTTCTGGCAAACTGCACCTTTAATGTGGATACACTTGCCTATTTCTCCAAAAAGGACTGTTGAGCCATATTATCAGGCTGTATATGACCTTATTATTTTGGGCAGAAAGCAAGGCAGGTGTTATTTTGGAAAGGAGCCAGATGTTATTATTCAACCATATACCAAAGAACAAATAGATTGGCTGCTTCAGACCACCGAAGCCTGGCCTATTGCCTTGGCTTCTTTTACAGGACTTATTGATAATCATTACCCCCCAATAAGCTTATTGACTTCACCAATCATCATGCACTTGTTTTCCCAAAAGTCACCGTTTTCAAACCAATCCCTAAAGCCCTATTGGTATTTACTAATGGTTCATCTTCAGGTACAGCAGCTTATACATTTCAGGATAGTGTTGTCACCTTTCAAACAAATTCTTCTTCAGCACAATTGGCAGAACTACAAGCTGTCATGGCTGTTTTTAATGCCTTTAAATCTGATGAAGTGACACCAACTAGATAGTTGAGAAAAGAATGGCTATAGAGAAGAGGTGGGGAGTAATCTGTAGGCCTAGGCAACAAAGAGGAACAGACAGTAAGTAGAAAGATGGTGAGTAGAATGTGACTATGGGATGATGCAGCACGGCAATGGCAGTCACCTAGGACAGGGACGCATGAGGCACTGGGGGGGATAGAGAACAGAGGAGAAGCAGGGGAGGAGAAGGAAAGGGAGCAACAACAGGGGAGCGGGGAGCAGGACGCAGGTGGCAGCAGAATGCCCAGACCTGCTTCCAAGACCGCACAAAGAGGGCAGTCCAATTCATCCCCTTATTAGTGGGGCTGGGAGTCACAGTGGCCATGGGGACAGGCTCAGCAGAGCATGGGGGAATATGTCTTGCTTTACAGGAAAAGTGTTGTTTTTATGTTAATAAATCAGGCATAGTTCGAGACAAAATCCGAGAGCTTCAGGATCAACTACTCAAGCCAAGACAAGAGCTTGCAGACGACCCCTTCTCCTCATTGTGGGGAGGGATGTTCCCCTATCTTGTGCCCCTTTTGGGACCCCTCTTCTCACTCCTACTGTTGCTCATGATAGGACCTTGCATTTTTCAAAAACTTAACAGCATTCATCAGCTCATGGTTAGATGCCTTTGCTGCAAAGCCCATCCAAATACATTATCATCAGCTGGAAATGGCAGATCAACAAGAGTATCGTGAGAAGGTTCCCTCAAATGAACCCTATAATAATGTGGTCTAATCTGATATAGGTCCCCTTGGTGAGACGGACAAGTAGTCAATGACAGACAACTAGGACACACATGCAGCGCCACCGACTGCCTAAGATAGGAACAGGGCCTGCTGCTGCCCTGCGATCCCAAGACGGGTAAGGTCTGGTCGATCTCATGTGAAGGAGTCCTTGACCCAAGCCAGGCATTTTCCCTTCAGGGTACTGTCAATTTCCGCTTGATGTATTTAATAAAAAGGGGGGATATGTGGGGGGCGATAGAACGCTCCTGTTATATTTTCCCTTATTTGGGCAAGAAGTGCTGCAGCACCAATCCCGCTTGCCTCGGCATCTTCCTGTGGTCCTGGACCTCCACTACCAATTCACAACTAGTCCCACCCTACTGCTTCCACTATACAGCTATTTAGACCCTGCTCACTTTCTCAATAAACGAGACTTGATCAGAAAGTCTGTCTTGTCTCCTTCTCTTATGTCTCTTGCACTGTCTTGTTCCTCCCCGTTCCTCCTCCAGGTCACTATCCCACATCTCAACTCGTGGGATGAGTCAACATGGAAGGAGGTACTTTCATAGTAAAATCCCACACTGAATGTAGAATTAACAACAGCAGTGGGATTTTACAGCGAGGCTTTGCACTGCATTCTTTTTGCTTTGTTTCCCCTGGGTTTACTTAGTGTTTGTGGAGACAAGTCTCCTCCCTGGACTGGATCTGGCATTCACATTCCAGACTGACTCTTTTCTCTCCATTGCCTTCTGTTTTTCCAGTTTATCTGTAAATTCTAGCTTTGCCATCAACTCTTGCTTGATTCCTGGATCTCTTATTTCTAGTTTCTTCACCTAGTTGTTTTCCACGTGTCTAGATTCTAAATCCTGGAGATGTTATGCTCCGCTGCTGGCCTTCAATCCAGCTATTTCTTCTTTGAAAGTATGATCACAGAGCTAGAATTTGAACTCTAGTGTGAATATAACAATGACTATCACATCGTTTCTGTTACTGAGCTGGGAGGGCCCTCTTCTGTCTCCTTTCCCTGACAGGTGTACTTGAGGTTTTCTTTTTTCTATGTGTCACAGAGTTGTTCAGCAATCTCCACTACTTGCTACAGATAATAGGTGAAAATTTTTTAGCCTACTTTTTTCTAAAAAAATAATTTTATTGAGAAACAAATAGCCATGAAACAGTTTCAAAACCAATCAGATGAGATCGAGCACGTTCAGGGTGGTATGGCCGTAGACTCAAAACCAATGAGTAGCAGTTTCAATAATTAATACATTGCAAATTGTTGTCTTAGTGGTTATTCATTGTATAAGATGCAGATATGATATCCTGTCTACAGGCACTATTAGAACAAATCTCTCTATTCATTGAATTAAGAGAATGCAGCTGTATATCTATCCTAACTATTTTGAGTATACAGATACAAAAATAGTCATTCATTTATATCCCTTTTTTGGTTAGTTTTGTCAGAGAAGGGCATTCCATTGTCATTTAAATATTATAGGTGCATGAATTCAGCAAAATATTCCAATATAATCCAGTAGCCCATGATAGTAGTGGATTTTCCATAAGGCTGGCAATGTCAGAAGTTGTTGACATGAGCCTTTCACAGCTCAGCGTATTAATATGGCGTTACTTTTTATACCTCATTTTTGTACTTTTCTACTGGATGGATAAGACCAAGATAACACAAACCCTACATAACAAGAAATGTAACTTTTGTGTCTGATAAGGTCAGTGAAATCCCCTCAGGATTTATCCTGAAACCCTATACCGCAGTTTGTAGATCCTTTGTCAGTGTCAGCCATGTGGATGAGTCACAGCATTGCTTGACCAATTTGCTCTCTGTGAAAGCCTGAGAGAATGTATTCTCTCCATGTGACTCTCCTTAGGCACACTCTACATCATCGATCACTTTCCTCTGTGGCTCCACAATCTCCTTGATCAGAAAATTTGGGACACAACTGAGTTATATGGTGTTACAGTATAGGATCCCCTATGTCCTGAGTCTTCACTGACCTTGAAAGGCTAAGGCCAAAATCTTGGCTGTCCTTGCAGCCCTTCTTTTTCTGTAATTTTTGGTCTACAAACTTAGGATGTTAACCCTCTAGAAGAGAAGCTTATTATTATTGCCCTACAACATAGGCAGTTGAGCTTAACCTCACTAGCTGTCTGAATATCAAACATCATAGGCATAACATGGAACAGGTATTTTCCATCAAGTATTAATATTTTAAACTTTAAATCCCTCCAGAATATGAAGAAAAAAATTTTAAAAATAGGAATAAACAGTTACATATTTTTACATAGAAATTTAGATTTCTGACCATATATAGCCTTGTAGTAGGACAGTCCTATGACTCATTTTGTCTCTTGTTTTCATTTATTACCCCTTTATTTTTTTTAAAAAAAAATTTACTTGAAAGACAGTATGGCAGTAATTGGTATGTCACGACAAGCAGTACCTATTTAGAAGACCAGAATGACAGGCATTCCAAGCATGACCCTACCATTACACATTGCTTTTTTTTTTTTTTCCTGTGGTACTGGGGATTGAAATCAGGACCCTGTGCTTGCCAGGCAAGTGCTTATTCTATTGAGCTATCTCCCTGGCCTCTACACATTGCTATCTTCAGTGCAGTTGCTTAGTTCATAAGTGTCAGCATATATAGTTAGTCAGGGTGAGGATCCTACCAATTAACTGCTAGTTTCAAAAGCATGCTGAAGATTCTCAGAATCATTGCCTTACCCATCTTGTGCATATACATGTATAGCTTTGCCCCTGTCATGTTTCCTAGCTTTTTTTCTTGCCCTCTCTTCATTATCTAATCCTGAAGTTCTCGCTTTCCTATTGTGTTGTACCTTTCTATTTGTATTTCTTCTTTTGAGTTTGTATATTAGGGAGACTATACAATATTTACACATGTGGGTCTGGTTTATTTCACTTATGAGTATATCTTCTAGTGCCATCCAATTAAATATAAAGGCTTCGAGTTTATCAGTCTTTATAGCTGAGTAATACTCCATTGTATAAAAATACCACATCTTTTTCATCCATTCCTCAGGCGATAGGCATCTTGGTTGTTTCCAAGATTTGGCTATCAAAAATTGTGCTGCTATAAACATAGGTACACATATATTATTATGATATGACACTTTTTGTTCCTCTGGGAAAATTCCCAGTAGGGGGATAACTGGTTTGAATGGGATTTCCAGTCCTAGTTTTTTAAGGAGTTTCCACACTGATTTCCATAATGGTTGCACCAGTCTACACTCCCACCAGCAGTGGGGAAGGGTTCCTTTTTCC
>NW_004524609.1:8377452-8388434 GCF_000260255.1 Octodon degus | reverse complement strand
TTACCTCTTTCTTTTTTAAGTACTTAGCTTCAAAACAACAGCTTTATGATTATTAACATCCGTGGAGGATTGGGAGCCATGTCAAATATTTGAGATTTCCCAATTCATGAACTTTGGTTTCCTGTTTTGCCTTTCACTGTGTCAGGTCAAAGAAAAAGTTTGTAATCTTTTCAGATACACTTTGAAATGGAAATTGAATCCTTTTTAGTTTTTCTTTCCAGTATTCATACACAAAAATTCATCTGACTTTTTTAGATCCTTAACAGTCCACCTACTTCTATTTTGTTTTTACATCTTATAAAATCCTGTGTTTACTGTTAATACGGTGGGAGAAAGGAATTTTTCATAGTTAATCATTTTTCTACCTTGGGAGTTTTTCCGAGGCAGACTATGGATTGCTTAGCTCTATCAGGGGGAAAAAATTCTACTCCACTATATTCTGCCTGCTTATCATGAATTTGTCAAATTCACAAACACATTAAACATCAGTAATGAAAAGAAAAAAAGAGATTTCTCACACAAATTTAATTGATTTTTTGGTTATTATTTTTATACTTTTTTGCTCATTCCTCCATCTCTGTCTCATGATGTCCAACTGACTAGGAGTATTTTACTCGTTTACCACTTCTCCTCTTCAGAGTTTTAAAAGGCCAAATGAACAAACATAGGGTTTCTGTTATTCCAACCAATCAGAGAACAGTTATTTCCCTGCAGAGCAGCTGGCTTACGGAACAAGAACAGAAAACAAAATAATTTCATCATGTGCAGCTTTGTTTGACTTTTTCAGAAACCAGTGTGAGTGAGAACTTCGGGGAGTAGCTACCAGTTTAAGGAATAAATGAAGAAGAACAACAGAAGCTTTAGTTGTTGCACTAGACAGAAAGAGAACTGTGGCTTGACTGTTTCCTGAATACTTATTCTAATTTTTCTGACAGTAAGTAAAATTTTGTGATTTCTTTGTGTTATACCAAATACATGGATGGACACTGCTAAAATCAATCTATTTTTAAGTGGTTTCAAAATAAAATATGTTTTATGTTAAAGACTTAGTAGATTTTTTTGTATTTTTCCTATCCAACATTTATTACTTAGATATATAGCAACATATAGAAAGCTAGTAAAATTTGCTTTTTATTAGCTGAGGGGGAATTGTGTGATTATTATGATTTGAAAATTTGAGAAAATGATTTAATTGGGACATTATAAAAATTTTTAAAAATGGTTTCTGTTCATTTATTTAGAAGTATTTGGGCATAAAATGTTTTCTTTCTTGTTTTGCTTCTTCTTAAAAAAAAACAAACAAACCTGTTTTGTCATTTGCTTCTTGAGTTACTCAGGAACTTCTGGATTTAGGAAAATTTAGAGAAATTGTGTTATGTTCCTGTTTCTCAGAATCAAGTTTCAAGTAATTTGAGCTTAGATTACTATTTTGTATCCTAATTCATTTCTTAAAACTTGTTTACTTCTATTTGAAGGTAAATACTTTCATTGGAGGTATATCTGATGAGCATAATTTGTCATTCAGATAAATGCAAACAGAAATTTGATGTTAATTTGATTCACTCTGGGATTTCTATTCAAATGTGTTGATCAAGAAGTGACTTTTTGGGGCTGGGGAGATGGCTCAGTGGAATAAGCGCTTCCCTGGCAAGCGCAAGGACCTGAGTTCAATCCCTGGTTCCACCTCCCCCCCACCAAAAAAAAAGAAGTGACTTTTTTTTTTTTTTGGAACCGGGGATTGAACTCAGACCCTTGTACTTGCCAAGTAAACACTTATTCTACTGAGCTACCTCCCTGGCCCCAAGAAATGACTCTTAATAGGATGAGATGTAATTTAGTTATTGTATTCACATTGTTGCATTCCGATAGGAGGTAAGCATGAGGCTGTCCTCCAGATTAACAGTAATTTCTCCACTACAGTTCTCAGTTATTGTAAAAAGGGTGCTAATAATCTTTCCAATTCTCTGCCCAAACTCACTGTGCCAGCTAGCTCAAAGTGAATATATGAATATTTGAGGTGAAATTTCAGTCATTGTGGTAATATCTTAAAATATTTTAACTGTTTTAAAAGCTATCTTAATGAAAAATAAAATTGAGATTTTCTTCTAATACTTATGTTTTGTGCTTTACTTTCTCTTTTTCATTCAATGGACAGGTAAAATGAACAAAAAACAGAGAAGTGTATGTCAGCAAACTCTAGCACTTCTGCGTAAGAATTTTCTTAAGAAGTGGAGGATGAAAAGAGAGAGCTCACTGGTATGTCTGAAGGTTTGCCCCTCTTTGCATATAGCACTCTTATTTTATTGTCTAGTGATTTCAAATGTTATATTTTAATTACCAGACTGTATTTAATGATTTTGAGGTTTTCTCTAGTTGTAGTTGTTTAATTAAGAGACTTACAATAATTCCAGCACAATAACATAGAACTGTGAAGAATAAAAGTATCATACATATTTAAAGAGATTAAGTTAATATTTAATTATGTGGTAAATTATGGCAAAATGTTACAGCTACTAATATATACTATATATATATAATATATGCAACTACATATGCAAATACTAATATATACTGCTAATATGTACAACTATATAATATATAGGAAATAAGTAAACTTTTTTATTTTAAAAAATTTTAGTGACAGAAAGTAGTAAAAATTTTGCCTACCATAAATTGAGAACTTTTAATTTTGTGGTCTTGTATTAAAGGCTACTAATACTGTGTAAAGATTATTCCCAAGGATTATCACAGCAAAGTGACACCACTGTTGGTTTGCATTAATCAAATGATGAGCTAGTGACAAGTGACTAGCCTACAACCCCACAGCTTCACAGAAGGAAAGCTGTAGGCTAGAGTTTGGTAGCAGAGAAGTGGACTGGATAAGTGGGCGAATCATCTGTAATTATGCAGGGACTAAAGCTTCTTCATGTAGGAACTCTGCAGTCTCCCTAGATCCTGGAGATGTCCATGGCATCCACTGAGTCCAATTAGTAGATCAAGAAAAAAATAAATTGAAAGAGAAATAATGCAGAAAGTTGTGTTTGGCTCCATTAGCCAGTCCTGAAAAGATCAGACATGAGTCGTATCCACATCCCATTGGCTAGAACTCAATCCTTCCTTTGGTCCCACTTAATTTGGGGAGGCTGGGTAGGTACTCTAACACTGTGTCAAGAAGGAAGAGATTAGCACATGGCTGTCTTCAGTGTAGTTGCTCAGATTACAGAGATTAGCATATAAAATTGGTTAAGGTCAAAATTTTAAACATTAACTGCTACCTTCAACAATTGAGGCAAATTAGTAGTTCAGTCATCTTAGCTTTCTTCTGTATATACTTACATGAATTTTCCCCTTCTTTTCTCTCCTATATTTCCTCTTTTTCCTCATCTTAATTGTCTACTCCTTATGTTTAGCTTCTTTGTTTTACTATATCTATTGTGTCTTTCACATTTTATTTAATCTTTTAGGTTCTTACTCGGGGCTGAATCTGGGTCCATGTGCTTGCCAGGTAGGCACTTAGTTTGCTGAGCTGTCTGGCACCACCTTGTTTTCTATTTTGATTTTCAAAGAATATCAAATGATGATAGGAAAAAAGCATTAAAAGCGATACCAGATTTCACTAAATAAAATAATAGGAATTTAGCAATAGTACTATACTACATGATGCTATCCTCAAATTAGTTATTCAAATTGCTAGATATAAATGCAGAAGATTTGTTTAAAGAAAAACAAAACAAGATAAAACAATAACAGAGAAGTTACAAGAAATTCAAAGGAGGAAGAAAAAAAATAAAAATGCACATGTAGATCTAATTTATTTCACTTACCAATATGGTCTCTAGCTGCACCTAACAGCCTACAATTCATCAACTTGTGCAAAAGCCTTTAATTCATCGTTTTTTAGGTAAATAATACTCCATTGTGTAAAAAACCTTACATTTTTATACATTCTTCAACTGATAGACATTTGCATTTTCCCAATATTTAGTTATGACAAATTATACTTCTATAAACATGGGTGCATATACATCGCTGTAGTAGGATGATTTTAGTTCTTTTGGAAAAAATACACAGGAGGGAAAGAGCTGGCTTGAATGGAGCCTCCACTCCTAGTTTTTTAAGGAACCTGCATACTGATTTCCACAACGGTTGTACCAGCCCGCACTCCCACCAACAGTGAAGAGGGGCTTTTCCCCCCCTCCCCCCATAGCTTCTCCAGCATTTGTTTTGCTTGACTTCTTGATGATAATAAACATTCTTTCGGGTATAAGACGGTACCTCAGCATTTTAATATGCACCTTTGGAATGATCAATGATGCTGAAAATTTTTTCATATATTACTTACCATTTGTATCTCTTCATTTGTGAAGTGTATATTCATCTAATATGGCCATTTTTGGATTGGGTCTTTGAATTTTGGAGGCTTGATTTTTTAAAAATTCTTTGTATATTCTAGATAGGAGTCCTTTGAAGAACAGTCTGCTTTAATTTTTTTCCCAATGTGTGGGTTTTCTTTTTACTCTGTTGGTGATTTTCTTTTGACATGCAGAAGCTTTTCAAAAAGATGAGATCTCAATTGTTGATTCTTTGAAGGATTTCCGGAATAATTTGACTTCTGTTCATAAACTCTTTACCTACCCCTCTGTCCTTAAGATTTTTACCTACTTTCTCTCCCAGATTTAGTATTTCTATCTTAATATTTAAATTGTTGATCTATTTTAACTGTACTTTTGAGTAGAGTGATAGGCATGGGTCTATTTTAAGCCTTTGGCTTCTAGAAAGCCAGTATTTTAAGCACCATTTATTAAAAAGAGTATCTTCCTATGAGTATGTTTGGCCCTTTTGTCAAAGATAATGTGGCGGAGTATGCCAGTAGTTGTGTCTACATCTTCCAATCTGTTCCATTGATCCTTAGGTCTGTTTGTTGTTGTTGCTTGGTTTGGTTTTTCTGCCAGTACCATGCTGATTTTATCGCAGTAGCTTTGGAGTATAATTTCAAGCCAGGGATTGTAATGCCTTCTGCCTTTCCTTTGTTACCCAGGATTTCTTTTGCTATTCTAGGTCTCTTCTGGTTCCAGATGAATTTTCAGGAATGATTTTTCTAGATCTGTATACTAATGTTATTTTAATTAGGATTACATTAAATCTGTATAACAAGTTTGGGTTTATGGCTATTCTCACAATGTTGGTTCTTCCTATCCAGGAGCAAGGAATATCTTTACATTTTGTGAAATCCTCTTTGATCTTTTTTCATAATACTAAAATTTTCACTGTATAAATCTTTTACTTCCTTTGTTAGATTGATTCCTAAGTATTTCATTTTTTTGAGGTGTTATTGTGAAAAGCGTGGTTTCCAGAATTTCTCTCTCAGTGTCTTTGTTATTTGTGCATAGAAATGCTGTTGATTTTGAGTGTTGAGTTTGTATCCTGCTGTACTACTAAATTTGGTTATTGAATCTGCAAACCCCTTACTGGAGCTTTTAGGGTCTTCTATGTACAGTATCATGTCATCTATAAATAAGAATAATTTTACTTCTTCCTTTCCAATCTTTATTCCTTTGATTTCTTTCTACTGTGTAATTGCTCTGGCTAATGTTTCCAGAACTGTATTGAACAGGAGTGGTGACGGCTAGCATCATTGTCTTGTTCCTGATTATGAAGTGAAGGCTTTCAATTTTTGTCCATTAAGAATAATATTTTATTTTTTCAGAACCAGGGATTGAACTCAGGACCCTGCACTTGCTAGGCAAGTATTTATTCTACTGAGCTATCTTCCCAGTTCCTTGGCTGTTGTTTTGTTGTAGCTGGCTTTTATCAGGTTGAGGTAAAGACCATTTATTCCAATTTTCTATAGTGTCTTAACCATGAATGGGTGTGGACTTCGTCAAAAACCTTTTCTGCATCGATTGGGATGAACCTGTGATTTTTGTCTTTAGCTCTGCTGATGTGATGTATTACATTTATGCTTTTGCATATATTAAACCATCCTTCTATTTCTGGGATTAATCCCTCTTGGTCATGATATATAATCTTTTTTTTTTTTTGATATATAATCTTCTTGATGATTTGCTGCATTCTGTTTGTGAGTATTTTTTTTCAGGAGTTTTGCATCTATGTTCATTAGGGAAATTGGCCTGTAGTTCTCTTGTTGTTGGGTCCTTCTCAGGTTTTGGTATCAGAGTAATACTTGCTTCCCTGCATGAGTTTGGGAGAGTTGCTTCTCTTTAAATTTCATTGAAGAATTTGAGGAGAGTCGGCATTAGGTCCTCCTTAAATATCTTGTAGAATTCAGCTGTAAATTCATCAGGACCTGGGATTTTCATTTGCTGGCATGTTTTTCTTAATCCATTTTCAATTTCATTGGCTGATATTGAGTTATTCAGAAGTTTTATATCTTCTCGGTTCGCTTTGGTAGTTTATATGTATCTAGGAATCTGTCCATTTCTTCTGTATCTTCCATTCTGTGAGAGTAAAGATTTTGAAAATAAATATTGATAACCTTCTGAGTTTCCATAGTTTCTGTAGTGCTTTCAACCTTTCTGTTCCTCATAGCATGAATTTGAATTTTTCTTTCCTTTTTTCATAAGATTAGGTAAGGGTTTATGAATTGTATTTACTCTCTCAAAGAACCAACTTTTGACTTATTAATTCTTTGTTTTGTTTTCTTCATTTCCACTGCATTTATCTCTGCTTTGATTTTTATAATTTCCAGCCTTCTATGAGCTTTGGACATGACCTCCTCCTCTCTTTCTAGGAGTTGAAGTGCAGCATAAGATTGTTTATTTGGGATCATTTTGTTTTCCTGATGTGAGAATTTATTGCTATAAATTTCCCTCTTAAGACAGCTTTCATTACATCCCACAGGTTCAGGTAAGTTGTATCTGCATTTTTGTTAGATAGTCAATATTGTTTAATTTCTTCTTTAATTTCATCTGTGACCCATTCATTGTTCAAGAGGCTATTATTTAGTTTCCATGTTTATACAGTTTTTGCTTTTCTTTTGTCAATAATTTCTAGACCAGGGAGATGGCTCAGTAGAATAAGCGCTTGCCTGGCAAGCTCAAGGCCTGAGTTCAATCCCAAGTTCCACATAATAATAATAATAATAATAATAATAATAATAATAATAATAGTAATTTCTAGTTTCTTTGCCTTATGGTAAGATGATATGCATGGGATAATTTTGATTGCCTTGCATTTGCTTACCTATGTTCTATGTGCTAGCACACTAGTTTGGAGAACATCCCATGTGCAGTTGAGAAAAATGTGTAATCTGACAGTTTGGTGGAGCTCTCTGGAAGGGTCTACGAAGTCCATTTCTTCACAAGTTTGGTTTAGTTCCATTATTTTGTTTGCTCATTTTTTGCATGGTTGATCTACCTCTTTGTGTCAATGGGATGTTAAAATCCACCAATTATGTTATTTCTCATTAGATTTTGCATGTCTTTTAAAATTTGTCTTTGGGCTGGTCAAATAGCTCAGTAATTAAATTGTCTGCAAGCAGGTGCAAGGATCAGGGATTCGATCTCCAGGCCAACAGTGCCGGCCCCACCACAAAGACATGCTGAGACAGCAATTGAGACAGAGAGTGGTGGCACACACCTATAATCCCAGCTCTTGGGAAGCTGTAAACAGGCAGATTACTACAAGTCCAATCTAGTAGTGAGACCCTGAACACCCTGTAGACCCTTCCCTGAAATATAAATAAATAAAATAAAATTTGTCTTACATAATTGGGTGTTTCTACATTGGGTGCATATATATATTTATAATTGTCATCTCTTCCTCTTGCAATTTTCCCCCAACAAGTATGCAGTGACCTTCTTTAACTCTTTTAGTCACACTTGGTTTGAAGTTGACATTGTCAGCAACAGGAATAGCTACCCCTGAATTTTTCTCAGTTCCTGTTGCATGGAGTATTATTTTTCCACCTTTCACAGTCAGTCTATTAAATTCTTTTTGAGTTAATTATGTTTCTTGTATGCAGAATATTATTGGATTTTATTTCTTTATTCATTGTCAATCTGCTTCTTTGGATTGGTGAATTGAGGCATTTACATTGATAGTTATAACTGATATGTATTGGCTTATCTTTGTCATGTTTTCCTACTTTTCCCCTTTACTTAATTGCTTGCTCGGCTTGGTTCTTCTCTTCTGTGTTGTTGAGGTTGTGGTCATTTTTTCTCTTTTTAAAATATCTCTCAATTCTCTTTGTAGGGTTGGTTTGGTTGTCATGAATTTCTTCAGTTGTTCTTTGTCATGGAAGTACCTAATCTCTCCATTAAAGCTGATAGTTAATTTTTCAGGGTATGTCAGTCTGGGTTGAAAGTTTTTTTCTTGCAGAACCTCAAATATCTCACTCCACACTCTTTTTTTATTTGATGGTCGGTGTTGAGAAATATGCTGTGATTCTGATGGGCTTTCGATTATAGATGACCTGTTTCTTCTCTCTAACAGTTTTTAATATTCTGTTCTTTTGCTCAAAGCTGGGATCTTGATTATGATGTGTCTGGGTGACAATTTATTTTATTTATGGCTATCTGGAGTTCTATGCTTTGGTCACTGTATATCAGATTCTTTTGCCATGTTTGGGAAATTTTCTGCTGCTATTTCTGCAAACACTCTTATTATGTCTTTTGTGTTATCTCTAGTTGTTTCACTGATACCTTATTTTTCTTTGCATCATCTTGCAGCTGTTCTATTGTTACTTCCTGGTTTCTCGTTATTTTTAAGAGATGTTTTCTTTGTGTTCACTAGCTGCAATGTTATCTTCAATGTCTGAAATTTAATCTTCTGTTCAAGTGGGTTTGCCAGCTTTCAGTGAAATTCTTAATGTCCTGAATACCTGTTTGAATCTGTTTCATGCATTCTAATTCTTTCTTATATTGTTCATTCAATGTTTCCATTATTTTCCTATTTCCTTCTATTAATTTTATTTGTCTCTTCCTTAGGTGTATTGATCAATTCTTTCATGATTGTTGTCATTTCTTTTTTACCTGAGAGATTATTTCTGATCTTATTTCCTCCATAGCCTGATGGAGTTATTTCTTTACTTCACTTGCTATCATCTCAGACATTTCAGATGTGTGACTTCCAAGTTCTTCTATGAACTTGTTTCCTGAACTTGTTGTGGGTGGGCTAACAGTCTGAGATTGACTTCTGTTCTTTCATTTCATCATTTTTTGCAGTGATGGTAGATGTGTAGAATGCAGGTCAGCAAGGCTTTCCAGAGTGTGGGAGGACAGAGTAGGTTTACCAAAGATCCTGTTGTGTGGGGTTCAGTTTGGTTTCTACTTCATTGAGGAGAGGGGGGAAAGTTGCGGTTCAAGAAGAATCCAAAGATGATGAGCTCAGGCTGAAACTTTGCAAGGCTGTCTTGATGGTGTGTTGTTGCAGGGTAGTGCTCCTCAAGGCTCCTGCAGGTTGCTGTGGTAGCCATGATTCCTGGGTGGTCTTCAGGGTGAAGAGTGGTGCTCAGAATCAAAAATCTGGCAGGAAGGCTGGAGGGATCGGGACTAGCCTACCAGATCTCCCTGGCAGTTTTCAGGGTGAGCAGGTCCTGCTGGATCAACAAACTCTAGCAAAAAGGCTGGTGAGGCGGGGCTATGTTGGTCAAGTTTGCCCGATGGTATTCAGGGCGAGCAGAGGCAGCCACAATTAGCAAACTCTGGTGGAAGCACCTTGTTTTTTTTTTTAATAAATGTGTATTATTTTTAATGTCTTAGTGAAAGGAAGAGTTAATGTTTAATTGTTTGATCTGTCTTACATGCCTATATCTGATAATCTGAGTCACAAATTTGATGATATACATGTGTAGCATAAAAACTGTTCATTATTTCTGTTTTGAAATACTGTACCATTTTTATTTATGTTGCTTTGTTTTGTCATTGTCCTTGCTATTTATCTTTGTTTTTTTTTTTTCTCTCTTTAAAATTAAAAAAAAAAATAAATGGGTCAGGGAGATAGCTCAGTGGAATAAGCGCTTCCTTGGCAAGTGCAGGGGAGCCTGAGTTCAATCTCCAGTTCCACCAAAAAATAAATAAAATAAATAAAATTTTAAAAACAAAGGAAGAGATTGTTCACATTGGTGGTCTGCTCATCGTCTCTAGCACTCAAGCCACTCAAGTCCTTTAGTTCTTCTCCTCCTCCTCTTGATTTTCTTTTTGCTTGTTTGATATTTGTTGGGGATTATACCTAAGTAGTTCATCCCCAGTTTTTAAAAAAGCTTTTTGTAGGATTTTGAGTTGCCCAGATGAACCTCAAACTTGTGATCTTCCTCTCTCACTCTTCCCAGTGGCTTAGAGTATCATGTACCACCATGCCCAGCTTCTTCTAGTTTGTAACACAATAATATGACAATTGGCAAAAAAAAATATTGCTATTTACCACTATGATCCCTATCTGGAAGTGCAGTGCCTTACAGACTTCTGCCTAGACCTATGGAGACTGCTGTTCTATTAGGTATCCTGTTAGGTTTTACATAACATGTTTCCCTGGAAATAAGATCTATGTTGGTAGTTCTTATTTTTGGAGAGAAATGGGCTTCTGGAGTACTTTATGTTTTAATGCAAAAATTGACTTGTAGCTTGTTAAAATGATGTACCTGGCTAGTAACTCAGTATTTGTTTTTCATTAGGTTCTCATTGGTTTGAAGAGTACATGATCAAACTGGAATTTGTCTTTAACAGTTCATTAATGTTGGCTGACTTTAAAAGTATCTAAATCTGTCCTCTTCTATATTTTTAAAATGTTTTATAGAAACTGGGCCTCCCAATCCTTCTAGGACTGTATACATGTTTGCTTTCATATTTTGGAGAGAGTATGCAGTTTCCTGGAATGCCTCCTCAAGATCTTGGGAGGGTAGATAAATTTAATCATTCTATAAAGGTCTTGTATATGCCAATTTCTAACACAACTCAGCAGATAATGAATAAAACAACATTTCTTCCCATTATGAGAGGTAGGTATACTAAAAGCAAGAAAGA
>NW_004524609.1:8353739-8377352 GCF_000260255.1 Octodon degus | reverse complement strand
ATATATTAATTTAAAGTCACAGTGATACATGCTACTGACTAAATAATTATCAAAATGGAGTATAAATTGTTTAGGTCATACAGTTGTCCTTCTAAATCCTCTCATCTTGATGAAGATTTAGTATGGGGAGATCCTCACTTTTGCTGGCCACAGTGAAACCACAGATCTATAATTTCACATTTGCAGAATAGTGAGGGAATATATCCACTGGTGTGTGTGTATTTCTTTAATATAGAAATTCAGCAATTATTGTTTCTAGCTTAGGGGAAGACTATAAATAGAAGATTGGGTCATAGTTATTGAATCATAATTATGGAAAGTATAATATAGATAACTGAAAATTAATCTTTTCTGTATATAGTATCATTTGTAAACACATTAAAAGCCTCCATTCTAAACTAGGTCAGGGCAAATAGAATTAATACTGTATTTCATTCATGAGAAAATTGAGTATAATCTGGCTGTTAATTTCTAAGAAGTGAGAATTATGGCTGTTAAAAACACTTTATCTTGTTTCCAGTATAATACAAAGGTTATATAAATTGTCTTTGTTTCTGTAACTATGAAATCTTGAATTATTGGCTGTATTGTAACTAAAACTATTTCCTTTTTTAAATTTTTAGTTCTCTTACTAATCCTACCATAATGTCATTTATGTATGTAACACTTGCCCTGATGCCTACCATTATTAAAAGTAAACACTTAATTCTAATGTTATGTCTCCTGATTCTGGAAGCTAGAACATTAAAATTAAATCTCCCCAAATGCTTTTTAGATTATTTGATTTCATATAAAGTGATTTTAGTTTAAGTCGAATCACAATATCTGGTAACACATTGGCAGATATCGCATTTTGTTTTGGTGAAACTCTACAACCATTTTCTATGTCTGCTTTTACCTTGTAATTCACAGAAGAAAATGTCATTGGGGTGCCAAATAAAACATATATGGACAAAATGCTGATGCAGGAAATGCCATATGCTGTGGGAGTCATCTTCAGTGATACTTTTTCTTACAAGTTAAAATTTTTTCAAGGATATACAGTTCCACCTTTGAAGGAAACAGATTTGTCACGTGAGTTTTCACATGAAATTTCATGTCATAAAATTTCATGTTTTCAGCTAAAGAAGTAGTTGGCAATCAATGTGCAGTGGAGATTCTTTAAATAGCATCTGAGAACATAGAAGGCCTTTTTATTGTTCAAACTTACTTCAAGCCCCAATGGATATTTCCACTAGAGGTAGAAATCTACAGTCAAAGGTTGTAGAATAGTTCGACATATGTTAAGTGAGCCCTCGGGTGTATGCTGTAAGTATTCAGGTTGATTAAGACTGATAGGTCCCAGTAACAGAGGCAGTTGAGCTTATATCACTTTCTATCTGAATATCAAACACCTTAGATAATAACATGGAACTGCTATTTTCCAACAACCATGGATATTCATTAAGCTTCTCTTCTGGATGGTTAACAACTAAAGTTTGCAGACCAAAAATTAGAGAAAAAAGGGGCCGGGGAGATGGCTCAGTAGAATAAGCGCTTGCCTGGCAAGTGCAAGGGCCTGAGTTCAATCCCCCGTTCTGTAAAATAAAAAAACATTAAAAAAAAAGATTAACAAAACTTTATTTTAAAAAATAGAGAAAAAGAAGGGCTACAAGGATAGCCAATATTTTGGCCCTAGCCCTTCAAGGTTAGTGAGGACTCAGGACATAAGAGAACCTGTGCTATAACATCCTGTAGCTGAGTGATGTCACAAATGTTCTGTTCAAGATTATGGGGCCACAGAGGAAAGTGATTGAGGATATATAGTGTGCCTAAGGAGAGTCATCTAGGGAGAAAAAAATCTCTCAGGCTTTCACAGAGAGCAAATTGGTCAAGCAAGGGCTGTGACTCATGCAGATGGCTGACTCTGACAAAGGATCTACAAGGTGCTGTACAGAATTTCAGGGTAAATCCTGAGGAAGATTTGACCGACCTTATCAGATACAAAAGTTACATTTTTAGTTATATAGGTCTTGCTTTAACTTGGTCTTAACCATTCAGCAGAAAAGTATAACCACAAGACATAAAAAGTAAAGCCATATTAATATGCTGAGCTGTAAAAGGCTCAAGTCAACAACTTCAGACAATTGTCAGTTCTGCTGATAACCAACTCCTATTATGGACTATAGGGCTATATTGGGTTATTTTGCTGTATTCAAGTACCTACGATCTTTGGACTGGTATCAAGTATGAAAAGGACCTTTAAAGACTTCTCCAAATATAGCTTCTCTAACAGCAATGGAACACCCATCTCTTATAAATCAAAACAAAAAAAGGGGGATATAAAGGAAGGATCATTTTGTAGTGAAAAAGATATATATGTACATACAAAACAGTTAGGATAGATATTCAGCTACTTTCTCTTAGTTTAAGAAGAAAGAGTTTTACTAATAATGTTTAGACAAGATATCATGTCTGCATCTTGTAACTACTACAAAGACAACAATATGCAATGTATTAATTATTATAATTGTCCTGTTTTGAAACTGTCTCATTGTTTTCTTTCTCATTAAAATTAATAAAAATTTAAAAAAGACTGATAGGTCCCAACATCCGTTGAGATTCCAATGTAGTAGGAAAGATGTTAATGGCAAGTGCAAAGAAAGCCTCTTGTGGTGTCTTAGACCAGGATGACATCAGATACAAGGAGCTAGTGTTATTGTATTTCAGACAGAAGACAAATGGGAAGAACCTGAGGTAAAAAAGGTAACTGTAAGAAGCACATGAAAAGCAATGCAATACGAGAATGAAGCTAATGGTACTCAGGGGCTATGTCCTGGGGCATCTTGTGTACCTAGATTGCAAGCCACTGATGCACTTAATCAAGGCAAACTACAGAAACACTCCCAAGGCAGCCCAGAGAATGTATAGCAGATGTTTCATGGAGAAGGTAGCAAAACCTCCCATGGAGCTGATGGTGGCTCAGGTGATAATTGAGGCAGCTACAAGGAAGAGAGACTGATTTATTGGAAGATCCCTCAGGCAAAGAACTGACGTGACTAGTAGAATCAGTTCTTTCCTATTCATGCACTGAATGCGTATATTTACTCTGCACTGCTTGCAGTCCTGGGAACTGAAGATAACAAAGCACAGAGCTTACTATATACTCAACAAAGTAAAATAAAGCAAAGAGACAGTTCAGCAGTCTAAGCCCCTATGTGGCAAGTGCAGGGATGTGGGTTCAATACCCAGTACTATATTTCATGCCAGTCACTGAAACTGGGCAGGGTGGCACATGCCTATCATCCCAGCACTGGGGAGGCTGAGACAGGAGGATTACTATGCGTCTCAGCTGTCTAGTGACCCTGTACCAAATAAATAAATACGTAAAAGATTTTTTAAAAAGATTAATTGTAAAAGAGTGATTTCAAATCTTTTATTTTTTAAATAAATCTTTTGTTTCTTTGTTTTTTTAGTACAGGGTCTCACTTCACAGCTCAGACTCATAGCATTCCTCCTGTCTCAGCCTCCCCAGTGCTAGGATTGCAGGCTTGTGTCACCATGCCCAGTTTCCATGACTGGCACAGTGCACCCAGTGTTCCAGAGCTGGTACAGCATGTGGTATTGGGGATCAAACCCAGGTCTTTGCGCTTGCAGAGATCCAGATGAAGGGAAAGAGTGAACCTTGTTCATGTGGAAGGAAATCATTGAAAAACAGAGAAAGTTGTAGGGCTGAAGTGTGTTTCCTATTTTGAGAGATGGCACGGAGTTTAAGGATTATTGAAGCAGAGTGTTTACTTTCATCTTTTTAAAAATTTTCTATGATTTACTGTACATTCTTAGTCTTTATAAATAAAATTACTTTAGGAAGAACTCTCATTCTCTTTTACGAGAGTAAAAGCTTGATGGTGGCTTTCCCTGAGTCTTATTTCCTGTTTTCTAACTCCTCTCCTCCTGTAACCATGAATATACTCTTCTTTGTGCTTATAGCTCATTGCTGGAAGGGATATGATGCTTTCTCATGCAAACTGGCCATGTACTGGAATAGAGGATTTGTGACTTTGCAAACTGTCATTAATGCTGCTATTATAGAAGTAAGTCTTCAACTGAAAAACTGTAACAGAACTTCAGGTTAATTTCATATCATATCATGTAATATAAATCAACTCCAGCATCAGCAAGCTTTTGATGAAAACTGACTGTCTTAGTTCATTGGTGCTGTTATAACCAAACATCTAATCCTGGTTAATTTATAAAGAACAGGAATTTTTTCATAGTTTTATGGGCTGGCAAGTGTAAGACCAAGGGACCCGGTTTCTTGTCCAGCTCTTTGACGTGACACTGCTCTGTTCCAGGAGGGAATCTACTCCCTCATTACTTGTCACTTCCCAAGGTCCATACCTCTCGTGTCAACACAGTTGGGGTGAAAGTGCAACATAAATTGTAGAGGAGAAACACTCGAACCATAGCAATGTTGCATACTCAGGTTTCCACTGTGACTATCTTTCATCCAGCTTTCCCTAATTCTACAATCTCGTATAACTGTAATACAGCACTAAGACCAATAAATGAACGTCACCAACTCCAAAAAAGTCAGATTTCATTGGTATATATCCTTTCAATAATTTATGTTATGTCCCCTTAAATTCTTAGGTCACAACAAATCATTCTGTGATGGAGGAGTTGATGTCAGTCACTGCTATAAATATGAAGACCTTACCTTTTATTTCTAGATACCATTTTCAAAGTGAGATATTTATTTTGTTCTGCTTGATTTACTTCTCCTCATGTATATATTTTGTATCACTTGACATTACAAAAGAGAGAAAAATGTACAAAAATCTGATGAAAATGATGGGTCTCCGTGATTCAGCATTCTGGTGAGTGATTACAGTAGTGGAAATGGATAATCAGAGAACTGTGAAGCAGTGAAAAAAAATGTTATTCTTTCTGGGCATCATGGTTTAAACTTAACGTGCTGGCTGTTGTTTCTTCATTATGAATTCTTGATTTAGTATTTAAATGTACCATGGAAAGTAGCGATTGCAATCTACTGGGCACTTTCTTGGTGCCTTTAATGTTCTAAGCCTGGGATAGAGACGCTGAGCATCTAAGCTGCAAACAAAGAAAGTGAAAGTGAATCAGAGTCCTGCAGCATCTAGATGTTAAGTACCAGACCCGGGACTCTGACCAGGGTCTTCTGGTGCAGGTCTTCTGCTTAATCTGCTGAGAGCTGTCAGCTGATTTCGCCAAGCTTCCTTGTGCCGAAGAAAGTAGCCCAGTGGGTTCAGGGACTTTGCCACCAGACACTTATTTTTTTTTTTTTTGGAGTAAGTAAATACCATGTTACAGTTAAATGTGCTACCCTGTGTCATGTACCCAGAACATGTTCCCACACAGGCTAGCATTCGGGATGGCTTAATCGGAGCTTTCTTTCATAATTTAATATCTTTTGTGCTCCACAAATGATTTACAGTGAATGTGAAATATAAATACAGCTGCATGGGTTGGTATCATAAAACGAGTAACTGTATAGAAACAAGGAGCAAAATAATAAACAGATGAGATTAGTAAACAGAAAGCATGTCATATAAACTCTCAACTCCCAAGAAAACAGAACTGTAAAATGATCAGTGGTAGGATGTGTATTGCCTAGGAAAACAAAAAATAATCTGTTTATTTTACCCTCAAAGAACATAATCATTTTTAAAATACTGAATATTGAGTAATTCTCTGTGTACCCCATAAATCAAGAAAATATTCTTTATGGACCAACCAGGAATTTAAATGAAATATTTATTGAATAACCCTTTGTAAGCTACATATTCCCTGCAATAATCTTATGATCTAAGAAATTTTTACTTTTCTGTTAAATATGCTTTGTTAAGAGAGAAAATTTTATTTATTTTTAATTGAGTTTTGTTGATACACTTTAGATATACATAATGATCACATTGATCATAGGGAATTTGTACCTGTACATGATATATATTAATTTCGCTCTTTTTCCCTGTTCTGTCCCCTCCTTTTAACTCCATTTTCCCTTCTTATTTACAAAACTCTGTTTCCATTGTATCCTTCTTTTCTTATTTTTTCCCTTTTGCCTTTCTTCTTTTCTCCCTCCCCCTTCTTAGCTCACATTTAGCATTTTCTTCCCATTTCATAATATCTATTGTGAAGTATTATTCTTATTTATACTTTTAGTTTCTCACACCAAAGAGATAGTTCAGTATTTATCCAAGTCTTTCCAACTTACTCCCTTGAGTATAGTCTCCATCTAGATATAAATGTCTCTAGTTTACCCTTCTTTATGGTGGAGACTATATTATTTGATTATATAAAAAAAATGATATCTTCTATATCCATTCATTAGTTGATGTGCATTTAGGTTGTTGCCAACATTTAGCTATTACAAACCGTACTGCTATAATCAGGGCTGCACATATATTGCTGTGGCATGACATTTTTATTTCTTTGGGGAAGATACCAAGAAGAGGAATAGCTGGGTCAAATGGGGCCTCTAGTCTTAGATTTTTCTTGAGGAATCTCCACACTAATTTCCAGTGGTTGCACCAGTCTGCACTCCTACCAAGAGTGGGAAAGGTTTCCTTTTTCCTCGCAGCTCCACCAGCATTTGGTATGAGTTGTTTTCTTGATAAGAGCCATTCTTTCTAGGGTGAGACAGAATCTCAGTGTTTGATTCGCATCTCTTTAATGATGCCAGTGATGCTGAACATTTCTCTATATGTGCATGACATTTCCACTTTTTTTTCTGAGAAGTGTGTGTTCATCTTAGACGCTCACTTTGGGATTAGGTCTTTAAATTTGAAGAATCTGATTTTTTTTTTCAATTCTTTGTAAGTTTGGGATATTAGCTTTTTAAAGAACTGCTGGTTAAATCTCTTTTTACACTTTATGGATTGTCTTTTCACTCTATTAGTGCTTTTGTTCATGGAGTAAAGGCTTTTCAGTAACATGAGATCCCAGTTAATTATTCATAGTATTTCGCATAAAATCAGGGTTTTATCCATGAAGTCTTTTCCTATACCCATGTCTTCAAGAATTCTACCTATTTTCCCTTCCAGCAGATTTAGCATTTCTGTTTTAGTGTTTAGATCTTTGAAGTTTACTGCATGGTCATAGGCATGAGTCTAGTTTTAATCTTTCTCATGTGAAGAGCAAGTTTTTCCAGGACCATTTATTGAAGAGGCTATCTTCTTTCAGTGTGCACGTTTGGCCCCTTTACCAGAGGTAAGATCGTTGAATGTGTTTTGAGTAATTTCTGTTCCTTGTTGTTTGTTCTATTGATCACTGGGTCTGTTTTTTTTTTTTTTTTTTTTTTTTAATGTATTTGGTACAAGGTCTCTAGTGTCTCACTATGTAGATTGGACTTGTAGTGGTTCTCCTGTTTCCTGCCTCCCAAGCACTGGGATTGCAGGTGTGTACCACCATACCTGGCCTCAGTCATCATCTCAGTACATCCCTGGGGTGAGGCCAGCACAGCACACCAGGGATCGAACTCCAGCTGCTGCACTCTGCCCAAGTAGGCACTTTGTGTGCTGAGCTGTCTGGCTGGCCCTTGGGTCTGGTTTTGTTGTTGTTGGCCTTTTTTTTTCTCTCTCTCTCTCTAGTATTATTCTGTCTTTATCACAGTAGCTTTGTAGTATAATTTCAAGTCAGGGATTGTGATGCCTCCTGACTTGCCTTTTGTTGCCCAGAATCGTTCTTGCTATTTTAGGTTTCTTCTGGTTCCAAAGGAAGTTTGGGATTTTTTTTCTCTATTTCTGTGAGGTGTGCTTGTAGTATTTTGATTAAGATTGCATTAAATCTGTGTAAAAAAGTTGGGAGTATGGCATTTCACTATGTTGCTTTTTCCTACCCAACAGAAGAAATGACTTTCCATTTTCTTTTTTTTTAAATTAATTTTATTGAGAAACAAATAGCAAAGAGACAGTTTCAAAACTGATTAGTAGGACAGTTTCAATAATTAATGCATTGCATCTTGTTGTCTTCATAGTGGTTATTCATAATACAAGATGCAAACATGATAGCCTGTCCAAACACTATTAGTACAAATCTTTCTTCTCAATGAATTAAGAGAAAGTAGCTGTATATCTATCTTAACTATTTTGTATATACAGATACAAAATGGTCCTTCCTTTGTATCCCCTTTCTTTATTTAGTTTTGTCGGAGAGGGGTATTCCATTGCCATTTGAATATTGTAGATGCATGAATTCAAAAATAATCCAATATTGACTTTCCATTTTCTGATATTTTCTTCAATATCCTTTTTCAGAGTGTACTCACTTTCAATACAGAGATCTTTTACTTCCTTTGTTAGACTGATTCCCAACTTTCAGATTTTCTATGCTATTGTGAAAGGTACTGTTTCCATAATTTCCCTCTCAGTGAGTTTGTTATTTATGTACAGGAATTTGAGTGCTGATTATGCATCCAGCTGGCAAATAAATTTGATTAAATCTAGAAGTCTTTTGGTGGTTTTGGAGTCTTCCTTCTATGTAGAGTATTATGTCATCTGCAAATGATAATTTAACTTCTTCTTTTCCTCTCTCTATTCCTCTTATTTCTTTCTGTGTCTGATTGCTCTGTCGGTGTTGCCAGAACTATATTGAGTGGGAGTCATGATAGTGGAAATTCTTGTCTTGTTCCTGATTTTAGAATGAAAGTTTTCAGATTTTGTCCATTTGGTATGTTGTTGGCTTTTGGTTTGTCATGGATGACTTTTATCATATTGAGATAAAGACTATTTATCCCAATTTTCTGTAGGGATTTTATTATGAATGGATGTTGGACTTCTCAAATATTTTTTGTGTGTCTATTGAGGTGCTTATGTGATTTTTATCTTTAGCTCTGTTGACATGGTGTAATACATTTATTGATTTGCATATGATGAACCTTGTCTGCATCCTGGGATAAATCTTGCTTGGTTATGGTGTATCTTCTAAATGATTTGTGCATTCTATTTGGTAGTGTCTTATTAATGATTTTTGCATGTACATTCATTAGAGAAATTAGACTATAGTTCTCTTTTTTGGTTAGAACATTCTCTGGTTTGGTATGAGGGTAATACTTGCTTGCAGGAAAGACTTTGGAAGTATTGCTTACCTTTCAATTTCATTAAAGAGTTTGGGGAGTAATGGCATTAGTTCATCTCTAAATTTCTTGTAGAATTCAATAGTGAATCTATTGGAACCTGGGCTTTTCTTTGTTGGTAAATTTTTAATTACATTTTCAATTTCATTTACTAGTGTTGAATTATTTAGAATTTTTGTATCTTCTTGGTTCAACTTTGGAAAGTCATATGTGTCTAAGAATATATTCATTTATTCTGTGCTCCTTTTTATTAGTGTAAAAGTTCTGGGAATATGTATTGATGATCTTCTGGATTTCCAATTTTCTATTGTGACTTCATTCTTTTCATTCTTAATTGTGTGAATTTGAATCTTTCCTTTTTTGATAAGGCCAGGTAACGGTTTATCAATTTTAATTTTTCCAAGAACCAACTCTTCAATTCATTGATTCTTTGAATTTTTTTATTTTAATTTCATTAACTTCTGCTATGATCTTTATAATTTCCTCCCTTTTATGAGCTTTGGGTTTGACTTGTTCTTTTATTTTTTTCTAGAAGTATGAGGTTCAATATTAGGTTGTTTATTTGAGATTCGCTGTTTTCTTGGAAGAGAATTCACCACTATAAATTTCCCTCTTAGGAGTGATTTCATTGACTTCCATTTATTCTGGTATGTTATATCAGCATTATCTCTTAATTTCAGATAGAATTTAATTTTATTTCATCTGTGGCCCATCAGCTGTTCAGGAGAGTGTTACTTAATTTCCATGCATTTTATGAAGTTCTTGTGTTTCTTTTTGTCATTTATTTCCAATTTTATTGCACTATGGCCAGATAATATACATAGGATAATTTTTATTGCTTCACACTTAGTTAAGCATATTTTGTGAACTACTATGTGGTGTATTTTGTGGAATATCCAATGTGTAGCTCTGAAAAATCTGTACTGATATGCTATATGGTGGGACACCCTATAGACATCTACTATGACCATTTGTTTACAGTTTTGATTTAGTTATAAAATTTCTTTATGGATAATTTTATCTAGTTAATGTATTTCTATCAGAGGAGGTTCCCATTATAATTGTGCTGGTGCTTATTTGATGTTTAATATTTACTAATATTTGTTTTATGTAGTTGGGCACACTTGTATTTGCTACATTTACATTTGATTTTATCTCTTCTTGGAGTTTTCCCTTAACATGTATATAGTGACCTTTTTTATCTCTTTTGATCAGTTTTGGCTTAAAGTTTACCTTGTCTGCAAATAGTATAGCCACTGCTGCTTTTTTCTGCACTCTTGTCACACGGAGTATTGTTTTCCATCCTTTGACTTTTCAGTGTATGAATTTCTTTTTTAGTTATTTTTTTATTGTATGTAGCATATTATTGGATTTTGATGCTTTTGATTCTGCCAGTTGATTTTTTTATTAATTGAGATCACTTACACTGATGCTTATAACTTTTATGAATTCATTTATCCTTATTATATTATTTTCCTGCTGTTGGTTTCCTGTATTGTCCTTCTCTAGAATTGCTTGACCTGCCTGGTGGCTTCTCTCTATTGGTTTTCTTGGAATTGTGGCCTTTATTATCTCTTTCTAACAGATACTTCAGAACACTGTGTAGAGCTGTTTCGGTTATCTAGAATTTCTTCTTTTCTTCTTTATTATAGAAGTATCTTATTTCTCCATTGATTTTGAAAGGTAATTTTGTAGGGTACATCAATCTCGGTTGGAGGTTGTTTTCTATCAGGACCTGAAACACTATACTCCAACCTCTTAATGATTTAAGAGTTTGTGTTGAAAACTCTGCTGTGACACTAATGGGCTTTCCTTTGCAGGTGATTTGTTTCTTTTCTCTAGCCTCTTTTAATATTTTGCTCTTGTGCTGAATTTCTAAAATCTTGATGATTACATAGCTTGGTGTAGATTTATTTTGGTCATAGCTAATTGGAGTTCTATATGCCTCACTTACTGTATGTCAAATCTTTTTCCATGTTGGGAAATTTTTGGCCATTACTTTAATGAACAGGATTTTTGGCACTTATTCTTTGTCCAACTTTGTCATTGACTCTGATCCAGAGATTTTTAATTTGTATGAACTGAAAAACACAAAAAGAGGTAGTCATATCTTTAAAAAGGAGAGAAGGACTTTTTGCAATGGAAATGGGGAAGTGAAATGGATTTTTAGCCACCTACAGAGTTTGTTAGAAGGGATTGAACTCAGGCCTTGCACTTGCCAGTTCATTCCACTGAGCCATCTCCCTGGCTCCTAAAGAGTTTTTTTTTCAGTACTGGAGATTGAACTCAGGCCCTTGTGCTTGCCAGGCAAGTGCTTATTCTACTAAGCCATCTCCTCGGCCCCCGAAACATTTCCACAAAGTGATATATATCTACTGGAAATATATTTTATGACTTTTTCTTCCTAATGTCATAAATGCAAAATGTGGCCAGTATTTCCCTTTTAAATGTTATGTCTGAGTTACTTGGTTTTCGGCCAGAAGCTTTTCATAGATTTATTAGCGTTTTTTAAGTCCACCCTGTAACTGGTTCCTTTTTCTAGGTAATGTTTCATTTCTTTCACTTGTAATGCTCCTACACTGTAGATTTTCCATTCTTTTTAAAAGTAGTTTCCTTCTGTATTCAGGAAGTGAATTCTTCAGAATGTGTTGGACTTTTAATAAGTGCTGATATGTATAATATCGGCCAAAATATTGTGATCTCAAGAAAATTAAAAATAAGTCAAATAAGCAGCAAATGCAGCATAAACATGTTCTACTAAGGCTTACTGATACCAGGTCTTAGTATTACTACTTGTGTTGCAGTTTTGGCTGTTGAATTAATAATTATGAAGCTTTAAATGGGAAAATGACTATGTAAAAAGAACAAAAGTCTCTAGTTTGATCTGTTCCTTGCTACTAATTTATTTTTGACTGTGGATAAGCCTATTAACATAGCAGAGATCAATATTCAATTTTCATATTTGTAGAAAAAGAAATTTGGACTAATGCACCCCATAGTCTGTTAGAGCAAATATTACATAATACTTCTTAACAAATACTTTGTGAAAGTGTGAACAGAAACATATCCAAAGCAAAGCAGTGCAAATATGTAAAGGCATATCATAATTTATATCAATTTAAGAAATTATGAGAAGGACTGGGAAGAATGGAATGGGCTTAATAGAGTTATAAAATTTCAATTTTCTACTACTTCCATAAATAGAGTAGAGATGCATTTATACAGAGACCCTCAGGAAGGATCACACTATCACGTGCCCCTGACAGTAGAGTTACTCAGTTGACCAGCAGCTGCTAAGTATCATTTTATTCTATAAGTCGGACAATTTGGAAATATTAACTAAAGCTGAAGATACAGAGATTTTTTGATTCAGAATCTGACTGTGCAACTCAGGCTTGAACTCACCGTGTAGACCAGGCTGGCCTTGAATCCACTGTGATCCTCCTTTGTGCTAAGATTATCAGTCTGCACCACTGTGTCCAGCACTTTGTTTGTTTTTGTGAAGATACAATCTTTAATTCAGCAATTTCTCTTTAATTATATTTCCATGCATTTTCCCTAATAGTCAAACAGAAGAATATTCTTGACAACATTGTAATGAGAAGACAAGTGAGAAACAACATGAATATTCATGGGCCAAAGACTAGCATATGGTGATATAATGAAATATTATAAAGCAGAACATGATATTCTTTATGCTGACTAAGAAGGGCAAATAGTAGAGGAATACATATAGCATTGAAGTTTAAACATTTTTACAGTATTTATATAGTATATACACAGAGAGCTGATGCCTCATGGTAGGTACCAGCAAGAACGTGCTCTTGTTTGTAATCACTCACTGAATTATAGTGTCCTTCCCCATTAGTGCTTACTTATACTTATTCAGTATCTATTACCTCTCAGTGGTAGACACAATCAGATTCATAGGAATTATAAACAATGTATTTAGAGAAGTGGTTACCTTAGTGGGAGAAAGATAGATTATTGAGGTCAGGTAAGAGGTGCATTACGGACTTCTGTTACATTATTATTATCATTATTATTATTATATTTTTTTCTTTTTGGTGGTCCCAGAGATTGAACTCAGGACATTGCGCTTGCCGGGCAAGTGCTTAGTCTATTGAGCTATCTCCCCAGCCCTGCTTCTGTCGCATTATAATTACCGTATTTATTAACCTAGGTGACTAATGCAACTGTCGTATTATTTGTTAGATGCTTTTATGTAGATATTTCTCAATGAAGTTAAATAATTTTCATAATTTTATCTTTATTTAGGCTCTCCTGGGGTTTAATTTATGCTGGCTTCATCTTCATTATTTCCCTACTCATTACAATTATCATAACAGCCACCCAAGCTATCGTCATGACTGGTTTTATGGTCATATTTACACTTTTTTTCTTATATGGCTTATCTTTGGTAAGTTCATGCATTTATTGCTATTTTTTTCCATTGTCAGTCTTAGCTATCTGTCACACATGTTGATGTCTTTAGTACAAGTGTCATTACACCTTTCATGCCATATGTGTGTGAGCTTGCTTGATTAAAAAAAAAATAACTATTGATGTGAGAGAATGACTTAAGTCCACATGAAACTGGATGCTCTTTTGTGGAAAAATCTGAATTAATCAAAGGATGTGTCAGAAAGAAACATGGTCTTGAGTTTAAAACTACCTCAGATTTTCTAGATTATTGTTGAAAATTTTTCTTTACATGTTTTTTCCTTAAAGCTCTCCATTCACAACATTTCTTCCTTTTATTTGTTCTTTTCTTCCTTTTCTGAACAAAGACTATCAATGTTTTCTGCATAGGCTATAGATGCCTTTCCTTAGTGCATTAATTTAGCTTCCTTCAGTTTTTCCAAGTCTGGACTTCTACTCTATCCTGGTCCAATCTCCTTCTGGTCTCCTCCACCCCCTCCTTAGCAACAAAAGCCCAGCATGGAAGTGGGGCCCATACAGCTCCTGTTGGAAAGAAGGGTAAAGAGCAGGACAGAACCATTACACCTTAACAATTCCATCACTTTCTCATTGATAATTGTCTTTATATTACAAGGCATTTATTTTATTTTGCCACCAACAATTCTCAGTGAACTAAATACATTTAACAGCTAAATGTCCTCTCTTTCAGGTAACCTTAGCTTTCCTGATGAGTGTGCTGTTACAGAAAGCTGTTCTTGCCAATTTGATTGTGTTTCTCCTTACACTCTTTTGGGGGTGTATGGGATTCACCTCATTTCATAGACAACTTCCTTCATCCCTGGAGTGGATTTTGAGTATTTGTAGCCCTTTTGCCTTTACTTCTGGAATGACACAGGTAAAATCAGTTAGTTAATTTGTATGTAGATTTTCCACTTTTTTTGTTGCTGTATTTTAGGGAAGGGTCTACAGGGTGTTCAGGGTCTCACTACTGGATCAGACTTGTAGTGATTCTCCTGTTCACAGCCTCCCAAGTGCTGGGATTACAGGCATGCGCCACCATGCCCAGGTTCAGTTGCTCTCTCAGCATGCCCCAGGGGCGGGGCCAGCATGGCAGGCCTGGGGATTGACCCCCTCTCCCCAGAGCTTGCAGGCACTTTAATCCACTGAACTATTTGGCCGGCCCAGTTTGTCCACTTTGAAGCTAATTTGAAAATGTTTTTACTATTCTTGTAGAAAAGTTGTCATCTCACAAGTGAACTAAAATTATAAAATTTTCCAGACTTTCACCACTAACATGTATTTTCCTTTAGAGGTATTTCTTCCAGATTTTTTTCCTACATACAAATATTTCCTTTCACACAATAAAAGCATCCTGCTAAGTTACTCAACTTGCTAAGTAAACCTATTATAAAAGCATTTAAAATCAATCATCAATCAGATATAAACATAAATGATTATAAAGCAAATTTAAATCCATGAACTAGATGAAAAAATAGAATGATGTTAAACATTCCAGTCTCCAAAAGTTAATATTTTATGACAATCACTTTCCTGCTTTTCATCATACCCTGTTTGTGTTTCAGGATATAAGTTTTTAGTTTTGCTTATTTTGACTCTTATATAAGTTATATTGCATAAAATATATTTTGGGAATTTGGCTTTTTTCATTCCACATTATAATTTTAGATATCATTTGTAGTATTTGTGTAACTTTAGTGAAGGGTTGCGTCACATTCTATTGTGTAAATATGCTATCAGTTTTCTTCCTGACAAGTGACATTAGTTTCTAATCTTGAAGATTTACTTTATTGATTGATTGACTGCAGTGCTAGCAGTTAGTCCAGGGTCTCACATGGTAGGCAAGAGCTCCACTACTGAGCTGTAGATTCTGATGACTTAAAAAAACTCTACAACAAAGGTTCTTGAACATGTTTCCTACTGCTAGGTAGTGTGTCCTGTGAAGATGAAATCTTCATCTTAGTAGCTGTCACAAATATTGTTTTTCAAGGTGATTGCATCAACTTATTTTCATACTAAAGCTTCAGTTTTCCAATTTTTCTAAATATTCACTAACATTTGGCATGACAAAGTTTTCCAAACTGTGTCATTTTAATTTGTGGTGACACAAATCATTCATATTAATAATCATTCTCATGGTTATTACTATGCCTTTTCTAGTTACTGAGGGAGCCGGACACCTTTTCATGTTTGGTGCCTATTTGGATTTTTCCCTTTTGTTCATTGCCCGTCCAGGGTTTTACTTACTTTTCTCCTGAATTTTCCTTAAAGTTTTTAGGAGTTCATAATATACTGCTAGATATCATATATTTTCAGCTATTTCTTAATGGCAATTTTTATGAAGAAAGGTTCTTAATTTTTTTTTTTTTTCAGAACTGAGGATTGAACTCAGGCCCTTGCGCTTGCCAGGGAAGCGCTTATTCCCTGGCCCTATTAGTTTTGATAAAATTAGTTAATAAGATTTTCCTTTTCTATGAAATCCTTTTGTATCAATTGAAAATTTTCATGTCATTTGTTACATTAAATAAATATTTCCTGACAACTTGATGAAAACAAACAAATGAATTTTAATATAAATTTTTATACTGAGCAAACTGTATTTTTTAAAAAACAGTACCTCCTTTGATATTCTTTTAGTCACTATGCAATAGAAATATATTAATGAATAGCTTTGCTTCTTAAATGTTTGATAGATAACTAGTAAGGGATTCTTGAAAAAGCTAGTTAGTAAAATAATAACTCTTGATACTATGCCAAATTATGTATTTTCCAATTTATATTTTTATTGTTATTTTTGCTTATCTCTTAGATTATCTATGAGGATTACAACATGAATGGTGTAACTTTCCCTGACTCTTCGGGAGATTCTTATACAATGCTAGCGACATTTGCCATGTTAGCTCTTGATGGTCTTATCTACTTGCTGTTAGCACTCTACTCTGACAGGATTTTACCCTGTGAGTACTAGTGTATTTTGCTCTGACCTCCATAGATACTGATTACACTGCCTAGTTTTTCTTAAGGTTATAGAAACATATTTTTAGAGGTGAAAAAGAGTAGTTTTCATCTCAGTCCAAATGAATTCTTTTTGTCTACTTCGTAGTTTTAATAGTTCAAAGGAGTTTTCATGTAAAAAGTTATTCTTCTAACTTCACATGGTGGTATATTATACTTGCATGATAATACTACGTATCAAACATTATAATTACATAGTAATTAAATAATGTTAGTTTTACAAGTATCTTTTCTTTTTTTTTTTTGTATTTTTTAGTAAGGGTCTAAAGGGTCTACAGGGTCTCACTATGTAGATGAGACTTGTAGTGATCTGCCTGTGTTCAGCTTCCCAAGCGCAGGGATTACAGGCACACGCCACCATGCCCAGCCTAAATTGCCATCTCAGTGCGCTTCGGAAACGGAGCCAGCATGGCACATGAGGGTTTGAACCCTGGTCACTTCATCTGCCTAAACAGGTGCTTTAATCCACTGAGCTATTTGGCTGGCCAGTTTATCAAGTATCTTTAAAAGTCTTTTGAATAGTGATACTTAGGATGTGTATCAGAATAAGTTGAAAGAAACTAGTTCTTGCTATAGTTTGGCTGGCCCTGGGCCATTACACAGTGGACATGTTCTCTGATAAACACTTGATTGGCATTAGTCTAACATTTTGTATATTTACATTAATTGTGTAGTTTTCTTTATCAACTGAATTTTACATAAATTCCAAATTCTTCATATAAAATAGTATCAGAATGCTTTTATCTATGCATGACCTTATTTGTTACTCTATTTTTTATATTTCCTCCATTTTGAATATAGTTAAGATTGTCTTATATGTTTATATGTATTTTTGATGTATACTCCATCAAAGGTCATAAGTACCACTTCATTCTTTTAAATTTGGAAAAACAATTATAACATAACCATATTTATCCAGAAGTGTAATTTCATTACACATCTTTTTACTAAAGATATACATCTTTTTATTAAAGATAAAGACATATCCTTATATGTCAGCACAGATTTCAAATTATATTCAAGTGTACTGAATATAATTGAGAACTGTATTACTCTCAAACATATTTCTAATTTTATGTGCCATACAATACTTAATTTTATCCATTCTTCCAAATATCTTTTAGATCATATATTGTTCAAACCTTTAGTTTATGTTTTGCTGAAAGTTCTGTTACATGTTTTCCGTGTTATTTCCTTTAAGTTTTCGTTGTTCACTTCATTAAGTTTTCTTATGAATAATGGGACATGAAAAGGAAAATAACTTTTCCACCGTATTTGAAAGTTCAAGGCATTTTGCACTAGTCTTTGGGCTTCTCTGTTCATTCTCTCAGCATTACGGATCTGATACTATGTTGCCTCCTGGTTAATTAGATGGCTACGAACGCCGTTATTCTCCACTATTTTGCCTGAACTCATCGTCTTGTTTCCAACACCGAAAAACTGATAATAAGGTCTTTGAGAAAGAGGTAGAACCTGAGCGTCACTTTGATGATTACTTCGAAGCCATCGCCCCTGAATTCCAAGGAAAAGACGCCATCAGGTACTCACTGACGTTCATAGTTCTGGTAACATGGGCTCACTTGGCTGAAGACTCGTTAACCTCCAGCAGGAGGATGAGCCTGAAGCAAAAGGGGCTTGTCTCTGTCAGCATTACTAAACTGTTCCACCGCCATCATCCCCAATTTCTCCTAACTACGGAGAAGAAAATTTCCTTTGTTTGCCACCATGCAGTGTCCACGTCCCTTGCTATCTTTACTTCCCCACCTCTGTCATCTGTGCCCTGCCCTCCTTTGTATTTGTTGTTTCCATTCTCTGAACTCTTGTCTTTTGTAGTTCCACCCAGCTTTTGTGTTATGGTAGGTGATGTAATTTGTAAGGATTCTTACATCCTAACACCATTCTTATCTCCTATTTGATGTGCAATTTTGGAAAAGTAAGTAATAGTCTCTGAGGCTCAGTATTTTCTATGAAATAAAACAAACATTGAACTTCTTAGGGTTGCCATACAATTTAGTAGGATAGCAGAATCCTATGAGGAACGCTTAGAGTATCTGTTTTCAGGTAATCCTTTCAGCAGCTTCAAGTCCAAGGATATCGAATTGCGCACAAGTATTATGGATTTTTAAAAACCTCCAGATTTTTCTACTATGTTTGAAATGAATTTAAAGGAACAGATAATTAAATATTAACTTTTTTGTGTATTGTGTCTTCATACAGTATTTACAATGTTCCGGGTATGCATTTAATTCTCACAAAAAGCTTTCAAAGCCTGTATTTCATTTTCCTCATTTGGCAAAAAAGAAAAGCAAAGTACAAAATGGTGAAATCCTCCCTCCAGTGTCACATGACTTGTAACTGGAGAACTGGGGCTGGCATCTACACAGGCTGGCTATGGAATCCGCACTCTTAGCATCTGGCTACCACTGAGATAACAGGAGGCAGAGGAGAGGGAGAATACAGGAAGTGAAATGTGCTGTTCTTCTGTAAGACAAAGAGCATAGATAGGCTGAAGCTGTTTACCTATGCTTTGCCTGCCTAGCTGGTGTCTGTCCTTCCTCCTGCTAAGCTTTCTGAGGGGAAAAGAGGCCACACGTCCTACCAGCTAGTATATCGGGCTTGTGGGAGCTACTTATCCAAATGACAAAGGCCCAGTGAGAAATGATCCCCGAAGTGTCAATTCCAGTCACATCACTCCCTTTATATCAGCTGAGAACACAAAAATACAACTATATTATTGTGAAAATCATAGTAATTTTCTGAAACTGGTTCTAGAGCCACAGAGCAGTTTAAAGCTGCCCTTTTCCCCAAATTTCTGACCCTTAAGTCTGTCTTCCTTCTTCACTTGACCCTTCTTAGTAATATCATTCCCCTTCCCCCACCACTAGAGCATGCTGAACTTATCCCAATCAGTCCTAATGTGTGGCTTCAATTTGTTATGGATATGAAAAGTACTAAGGGATTGATTCATTTTTTCTCATGAGGTCTGTGTTTCAGGGAAAATGAATGATTTCCCTTTCCCTGGTAGTCTTTGTGCTTTGTGTATCAAGGGGTATATAAGAGAGCTTGCAGAGTTCTGACCAGAATCACAGTCTTAGTTCCATAAAAAGATCTGTTCGTCATTCACAACTGACTCTCTCTTACCCATAATGCTTCATTCATGTTCTTCTCTGTGTGCTTCTACAATAATCTACAGATGACATGGTATTGTGCTTATGTTGCTCTACATTGCTTTTACACTCAGCAATATTTTTTGAGCTCTATTTGTATTGATAAGAAGAAACTAATGTACCAGTTTTAACTTCTCTATGCTATTTTAAGGCATGAATCACCTTATCCCTTTTGACACTTAATGGTATTCTATTTTTTTCTGTATTATTTTAGGGAAGGGTCTACAGGGTGTTCAGGGTCTCACTACTAGATTAGACTTGTAGTGATTCTCCTATTTACAGCCTCCCAAGAGCTGAGATTACAGGTGCACGCCACCACGTCCAGTCTCAATTGCCGTCTCAGTGTGCCACAGGGGTGGGGCTGGCATGGCAGGCCTGAGGATTGAACCCCTGGTCCATGTGCCTGCTTGCAGGCGTTTTAATCCACTGAGCTATTTGGCCAGCCCTCTGAATGGTATTCTAGTTGTCTCCAACACTTGGCTCTTACAAACAGGGCTGCAGTGAGCATACTTTTTAAGGACAAGTGGGATAAGATGATGTTAATGAGTGCATATGTGCATTTGTGTATGTGACAATGCAAATGCATGTAGGTGGTACATTTGCCCTTGCATCAGGAAAATAAAAGCAAAGCGCTCTAACCTTCATGCAAGATATGACAGGTGCTTTGCTTATCCTGGCGCATAAGACACGAAGCAGAGGAAGCTGAAAGAGGTCCCTGGAAAGACCATGAGAATTTGCTTTGTTCAGAAAAGCCTTGACTTTCCCTCTAAGGCTCATGAAGAAATCCTGAAGAGTGTAGACAAGTGAATAGAACAACAGGGGAAATAAATCTTCCATGGGCTGGCCAAATATCTCAGTGGATTAAAGTGCCTGCAAGCAGGTGCAGGGGCCAGGGGTTCAATCCCCGGACTTGCCATGCCAGCTCCGCCCCTGGAGAGCACTGAGACAGCAATTGAGACTGGGCGTGGTGGTGCACACCTGTAATCCCAGCTCTTGGGAGGCTGTAAACAGGCGGATCACTATGAGTCCGATCCAGTAGTGAGACTCTGAACACCCTGTAGGCCCTTCCCTAAAATACAAGAAAGACAGACAGACAGACAGACAGACAGACAGACAGACATCCTCCTACTTTCTGTGTGGAATGTGAGTTCTAGCGGGGAATCTGGAAGTAGGGAAAAGAACTATAGGTAGTAGACAAAAACAGAATTGACAAGCGACTAAATGAAAATTATAATTTCTATGAGAAAAAAAAAATCTAAGGTTATAACTATTACCGAATTAAATTTTACAAGGCATCATAACAGGACAGATGATTGATGAGTCTGTGTAAGAATTAAGACAAGAGAGGAATGCGTGTTTCACATGCTCCACAGTGGTGGGGGGCCAGGTGTAGGAAGTGATAACATGAGCTGTCCAGCTTCCCAAAGCAGGGCTCACATTAGCACCGTGTGGGGAGCTTTCAGAGCATCCCGAGCCTCAGCCTTCATTCCTCATCAATTAATGTGACTCTTCAAGGGGGCGCTCAAGCTGGAGTTTTGTTTGGATGCCAATGTTTTTTCAAGTAGGTAATCACTTATTTAAAAGTGCGTGTGTGTGTGTGTGTGTGTGTGTGTGTGTGTGTGAGAGAGAGAGAGAGAGAGAGAGAGAGAGAGAGAGAGAGACAGAGACAGAGACAGAGACACAGAGGCAGAGAGACAGAGACAGAGACAGAGAGACAGGGACAGAGAGACAAAGAGCAAACCTAGAATGAGACAATCCATTGTAAAACACAAAAAAATGCTGTGTACAGTGAAATGAAAGGACCTTAGTAAGAAACAAAGAATAAACATATAGGAGAACATTTGGAATGTAGACCCATCTAACAGGAGAAAGGTGGCAATAGGGACTCAATCCAATAAAGCAAATATGGGAAAGCATTTCTTTTCACTTGGTAACTGGGAAGCAACTCATACTTTCAACGTGAAGTTCCCTAGAGTGGGCGGTGCAGACATCAGGACACAAGCAAGGAAGAAAAGACAAGTCAGGAAGGAGGAGACGATTGGTTTATATGTTATTTTGAGACTTAGGTAAAGAAGGGTGAAAAATCCAATTGTCTCTTAAGCATTGAGTTCAAAAGAAGCAACCAGAGAGAATGTCGTGGAAAATGCAAAAGCGAAGGGTCTGGCCAAGGCGCAAAGCGTGGGGAGAAAAGAACATAATGGTTGATGATGACTCCACGAACAGGAGAAAGAACTTCACAGGAGCCTAAAACTAGAGGAAAAGCACACTGCAGGGCGTTCGTCTCCTTTCTAAGCAAAATGTTGGCGTTTTAATTTTAAATTTCTAGAGAGTTTTTAATTTTTATATTTCAGAGAAAATGATTAATTGAATATAAGTATTTATCATTTAAGTAGGCTGATGATGTCGTCATGACTGAGGCAATGGCTTGATACCTCCTACTCTAACTAGGCTTGTTCCTGTTCTATGCCCTTTTTACCTGTGTTGACTAAGCACCTCTATGTTATTACAGAATCAGAAATGTTAAGAAGGAATATAAAGGAAAGTCTGAAAAAGTAGAAGTCTTAAAAGGTAAATTTAATTATTTCACTGACTTTATTGCAAAAAATGGGAAAAATTCAGTGTGCAAGTTCTGAAACTTATTTGCATTAAAAATAGTGCAAATAATGTAACTTTTCCTCCTTTACATTAATCTTGAGGAATCTGTAGTAAAATTCTTCTAGAAATTTTATGGGTCTACTAATTTTCCAAAATAGGTTCATACAATGAAAAATGCAGTTTCCTTTGTTTTTTAAGATGACTCGGATATGAACAATGGCTTGTATTCCATATTTGTATTATGAGGAAAGAACATCTAGGCTAAAAGCCTGATGAATTTATCTATGCAGGGAATTTACATAGTTTATACACACTGGCACAGGATTTAACTAAAGTAAGAGGAAAAAAACTGGAAAGTGTACTAAGTTCACAAGTCAGTATCCTGTAATAAAATAACTTATAGCTGAATGAACACTTTGTGCTACATATTCTAAGAAATATAGTTTTATATATTTTTAAAAGCTTTAAAGTTAGCAGTTGCATTTCATAGAGGTCTATTTGTTTTGATTAAGAATTATTTTAGAGATGTAAAAATAATTTTTACAAAAGACAGAAACCTTAAAAGCTAAACATAAAAGAAGGGCCACTGAGGTCATTTTACCTTCAGTGAAGTTCATTTTAGCATGTACTCTGAGCTCTGCAAAGTGATTTATATGGGGTTTTTCATTAACTTTTATGAAAATCATAGTAAAGTGCCATTTACTCTGCAGATGAAGAAAATGGGGCTTCGATTTAATTTTGGCAGTAACATGGGTCAGTTAAGGCCAATGTCCCTTTGCTCTGAAACTGTTTTCTATTTTAAAACAAAAAAACCCCCACATAAATGTTGTTAAAGTACTTTGATTTTTTCCAATATTGTTTATTGAATGAGTCACTAACCTGATAAACTTGAAAGATTATTTTTATTATTCTTCATTGTGATATGATTTTAAACTTGTATTCTTTTTTTTTTTTTTTTTTTGAGACAGAGTCTCACTCTGCAGTTCAGGCTGGCTGTGAGCTCACTTTATAGCCCAGGCTGGTCTCAAACTTGCAACAGTCTTTCCTGCCCCAGCCTTCCAAGTGCTGATATTACTGGCATGAACCACCATGCCTGGATAGACTTCTATTCTATCCCACTGATCCCTTTATCCTGGAGGGAGGAAGGGAGGGAGGGAGGGACGAGGGAGAAGAAGAAGAAGAAGAAGAAGAAGAAGAAGAAGAAGAAGAAGAAGAAGAGGAAGAGGAAGAGGAAGAGGAAGAGGAAGAGGAAGAGGAAGAGGAAGAGGAAGAGGAAGAGGAAGAGGAAGAGGAAGAGGAAGA
>NW_004524609.1:8344962-8353639 GCF_000260255.1 Octodon degus | reverse complement strand
GAGGAGGAGGAGGAAGAGGAAGAGGAGGAGGAAGAGGAGGAGGAAGAGGAGGAGGAAGAGGAGGAGGAGGGGGTGTAGGGGAGCGGAGGGGAGGGGAGGGGAGAAGAGAAGAGAGAGAATTTCCAGTGTCAAAGAATCAGTAACACATTGTTTAAGTTATGATAGTTCTCCAAGTGTTTTTTGTCAATTAGGAAAATTTTGAATATTATTTAAAATATTGAATTGGTTAATTTGTTGTATATTTAGAACCAGCCCCATCTAATGCCTTCCTATTTGTCTTATACTAAAAACAGGCTTGTACTTTGATATATATGAAAGTCAAATCACAGCAATTCTGGGTCATAGTGGAGCCGGCAAATCTTCTTTACTAAATATTATTAATGGATTGTCTGTTCCAACAGAAGGTAAGCAGAAAGAATTTTCTTAAAGGCAGGATATCTGGTGCTAGAATTGAGTTCATAAGTATGTGTCTCTCACTTTACATTGTATGACCTAAAAGAAATGTTTTTCTAAAGTTGTTTTTAGAACGGAATGATTTTAAACATACAGTGGTACCTTGGTTCACGAACTTAATTTATTCTCTGATTCTGGGGAAGATGACTGTGTTAGGGTTCACGCAGGGAAGATGGCTAAGGATGTGTTCCTCACCTGATGTAGAGTTGAGGAACAGACGCAAAATTTTGCTGAATGCCTCTGTTTGCAAAAGCTAGTGTTTGTGAACTGAGTTATTACTGAATTTCATTTTCCCCCAATTTTCGTGAAAATCATCTTTATTCCATTAAGTGATATTATGAAAGAAATGTGCAATACTCCAAATATATATATATATATATATATATATATATATATATATATATATAAATCATAGTAGTGAAAAATTATGAAATAATCATGTTAGATATTTTTAAAATGTGTCATTTGCCGACATTAAAATATTTTTAACTCCTTTTCTTAGGATCAGTTACTGTCTGTAATAAAAATATCTCTGAAATTCAAGACTTGGAGGAAATCAGAAAAATGATCGGCTTCTGTCCTCAACATAATGTGCAATTTGATATACTTACCGTGAAGGAAAATCTCAGCCTGTTTGCTAACATCAAAGGGATTCTTCCACAGGAAGTGGATCAAAAGGTAGATGTGCATGCTTAGGTCAGCTGAACTGTCAGTCATGTTCCAAGTTAAATCATGAACACAGAATTGTCTTCAGTGATTTACCTGGTCTTTTGTCAATAAAAGTTGGACAAGGAAGTTCTCTAGAAAGCATATACCGCTTCAGTGCACAGTTAAAGTTGCATAGTACGGATCATTTTGTTTTAAAAATCATATTTTCTCATGTAGGTACAACAAATTTTATTGGAATTGGACATGCAAAATATTCAGAATAATCTTGCGACAGACTTAAATGAAGGACAGAAAAGAAAGCTGACCTTTGGAATTGCCGTTTTAGGAAATCCTCGAGTAAGTAAGATTGTGCATACAGAGGAAAACAAACTGAATGTCCGTGTTATCTTTTACCATCCAAAGTGGTGGAAATTTACTGTAATGTGTGAAGAGAGAACCTGCTATGCTTAACCATGAAAAGTACACTGGAGATAAATAGCTAAGTACTGATTGCTCTGTATTGCTTTCCGTGAATGAACCACGTAGAAATCCTTTCTGAGAAAGATGTACATGTTTTGTCTGACTTTATCCTCTGTAGGTTTTGCTCTTAGATGAACCAACTGCTGGATTGGATCCCTTTTCAAGACATCGAGTGTGGAGTTTCTTGAAAGAGTGTAGAGCGAACCACCTGATCCTCCTCACTACTCAGTCTGTGGATGAAGCGGACATCCTGGCTGGTAATCGTTGGTTTGAGCTCAGTCTCACAGCAAAGCTTGGGGAAGTTTTGAGGCAAATGCAATTCTATGATGAGATCCCTGCCTGCTCTCGCTCTCAGGGAGCCTGTGGTCCTCGGCGGTGTAGGGAGTAACAAGTCTAACTGTCCTATGGAGCTCTTCCCTGGTTGTGCTTTCACTGGGCTGTCATCATTAGTGAAAACTTGTAATTTTTTTCCAGATCAGCCATCAGTTTACTTAAACACCCAATTTTTCATTTTTCCTTATTTGGCTGAAAAATAGCTAATAATACTTTAGCATCTATAGTAAAAGATGCAGCCAGGAAATCTGTGGGATTTTTTTTTTTCTATACCAAGTTTTGGAGAGTGTTGAAATAAATTGGCATTGATGAGATCAAAATGCAACAATTACACGTGTAGTAGAGTCAGTCACTCTGAATATGATACTTCTTTGGAATTCTGAGCATCAATTTCTCATATGTATTTTCTAGAGCGAGTAGAAATGGCTCCTAACGTTCTTTCTCATTTCTTTCTTTTGACTCAGATAGAACAATGATCCTGTCCAATGGCAGACTGAAATGTGCAGGCTCTTCTGCATTTTTGAAAAGAAAGTGGGGCCTTGGATATCATTTAAGGTGATGACTTTAGGAAAGGACAGTGTCTCAGTTACTCTTCTCCCATTCCTGGGACAAATACCCGACACCCAAAATGAAGGAAGGAAAGGTTTATTTAGCTCACAGTTACGGAGGTTTCAGTCCATACTCAGCTGGCTCCAAGGCAGAGCGGCACATGGCAGAAAGCAGCATTTCATGGCAGCTGCAAAAAGCAGAGAGCAAAAGGAGGAGTAGCAGCAATAGTGGCCACAGAGAGCAAGTAGGTCTCCCTTAAATTGCACTGAGGCTGTCCTCCCCAGGCTGGGAATAGTACTCACACCCATAATCCCAATGGATCATGAGGTAATCGCAAGTTCTAGAAGTCCTTGCCCCATGACTGCATGAGGCTTTGGAGAAACAATTAGACACAACAGTACCTGTATGTTGTCGGTACTGGGATATCAAACACATGGACAATTATACTGTCGTGCTGGATTTGTGTTTCCCAAACACATCTACTACTTTCCTGCCTCCTTTGTTAATGGTAAGGATGGGCAAAATCACACCGCTGCATAGCAGTCCTGCCTCTTGTAGCAGGACAACTTCATGCACCGCCCTCCCAAGTTGCATCTCTGTGCACACTAACCCTCTACCTTCCTCCCACTTTCCACAGGAGTCAGCTGGTCTATCCAGTCCTGTAGAATAAGTTCACAGGGTTCCAAGGCAAATATTTTCATAAACCAGTGTGTTTTCAGGTTTTCTGACTGTATCCATCTTCTATGGATAAGCACAATTTTTAAATTGAATTATTTCTAGCTGTTCACTGAGTTAGTTTTACCCCTGTGACAAAACACCTGAGGAAAGTCAGCTTACAGGAGAGGACTGGTCACAGTTTCCAGTTTTCAGTGGCTTCAGGGCCTGATTACCTGGCTTTGTTCTTTCAGGCCTGTAGTGAAGCAGAGCCTGATAGTGAAGTCCATGCAATAGAGAAAATCTGCTCAGCTCCTCGTGGCCAGGAAACAGAAAGGGATGGAGCAAGGGCTGGGGACAAAAAGTGGGTTTCAGTGGTGCATTCGCTGTCACCTGCTTCTCTAAGGAGGCCTGCCTCTAAGCGTTTCCACCCCTCTTAATACCCATTCAGAATCCAGCAATCCCTTCATCCATCGATAAGATAAAGCTATCACGACACACTCATCTTCCCAGACTAACTCTGAACATTACTGCCACGCTGACTGAACCTTCAACACACCACCTGTGGGGGACATGGTAGAGCCGAACCATTGTGCTCGTGTTGCTTGTCTCACAAAACCCACAATGTAGTACTCGAGGGCTATCAGTTCAATCAAAATAGTGGGTGGAAGAGAGGAGAGATAGCTCCATGATCCAAGTGTCTGTCTGGCAAGGGCAAGGACCCAAGTTTGATCCCTGGTACTGCACTCCTGGAATCCTAGCGCTGGGGAGGCTGAGACGGGAGGATCACTATGAGTCCCAGCTGCAGAGTGAGACCCTGCATAGAATGAGTGATTAAATAAATAAATAGTGGGCAGAGAGGAGAGAATGTAAATGATCTGTCTTTTGTTTTAAATATTAGTTTCTATAAGAATGAAATATGTGACCCAGAGCAAGTAACAGCCTTCATTAATCACCACATCCCAGATGCAAAGCTAAAAACAGAAAACAAAGAAAAGCTCGTGTATGCTTTGCCTTCAGAGAGGACAAGTGAATTTCCAGGTAACTTGAACATGAATACAGAGCAATGAAATTTGAGATTCAATGTGGACTTAGATTTTCATTATTTAATAGATTTGGATTTTGTCTTAAATCAGTTTATTTGAGAGAAGGTCTTGAATACATTAAATTTATTTGGCAATTTATCCCTGGCAATCCTAGCAATGGATGGAGAGAAGAGACTGGAGGAAAGGAAGCCACAGCGAGCCTTTATCATTCAGCAGGACATTGTGGTGGGAGATTTAAGTAGAATGACACTCAGGGGAACCGGAAGAGTCCACGTGTGCTCGGAGTTCTCCTGTGCGGGGAAGCGCTCACTGCTCTCTGTCCAACACTAGTTAATGAGTACACTCAGGCACATTGGCCTTTGCATCTTCTGCTCTGTTCTGAATAGGAACTTAAGACACTTGTAAACCATTGTTTCAGTCTGCTGGGAGGCTGATGTAGGAAGATTGCAAATTTGAGTCCAGCCAGGTAGTTCAGTGACTTAGACAGAGTCTGCCTCAATATTAAAGTAAAGAAAGTGGTTGGGGAGAGAGCTCAGTGGCCTGTGTGCCTGCCTGCCAAGCGCAAGGACTCAGGTTCAATCTCTGGTGCTGCACGCCATGCCAGCCCTGGAATCCCTAAGCCAGCCACCAAGACTGGGCGTGGTGGTGCACGCCTGTAATCCACCACTGGAGAGGCTGAGACAGGAGGATCACTATGAGTTGGAGCTGCATAACCAGACCCTGTACAAAATAAATAAATAAATAAATAAATAAATAAATAAACATTAATTTTTTTAAGTAAAGGAAAGGCTGGAGTTTGTAGCTCGTTGTCCGTGCAAAGGCCTTGGGCTCAATCCCTAGTATATGCCGCCCATACATATATCATATAAGGTTTATAAAAGAATCTCAGGTCAGTAGAGGTTTTACTAAGTGGAGTCAGCACATGTCAGTTAGTGCAGAAGAAGTGGGGATGGGCACCAAGGCCTCTGCTAGGGTTTCTTTTTGTATTTTAATTTTTTGTGCATATACTTATTCTGCAGAGGAAAGCAGCCTACTTATTTTACGAGAGTTTTCAGTATGGATTTCCAGCCTGCTGGGCTATAGTGCCACCAGACTTTGTTTTGATAAGTAATGCTAAACATTCCCTCTTTTATTCAAGCCAGGAACAGTCCTTGTGATGTCATATGCATCAGCTCATTTAGTACTCATAACTATCTCCTGAGGTGTGTGCTATAATTTTCTCTCAGAAATGAGTAAGGGTATTTTAATCTCTTTTGGTTTAAACAGATTCTTATGGTTTAGTTTATTAAAGGTTTAATGCTTTGTATGCCTAATTTGAATTTTTTTTTTTTAAAAAGTTAGTTTAATCTCAGTGGGCAAAAACTTAAGAACAAAGATTTTAACTCCACTCTCCAGAAAGGCCTCTCTCTATTCTGCTATCACCCTGAAGATGGTAATCTACACTCTCATACTCTGTGGCTAAGGCTTAGTTCTGTGTATGCTGGTACAAGCAACTGGAAATAGCACTTAGCCAGTCTCTGGTGTTGCTGTGCTGTCCTATAGGAGCTTCTTTAGAGACTCTAGGCCTCTCCAAGCTGAACGGCATGCTCATGTCTGTGCCCACCCTGGGGAACGGGCTCCAGATCTCCTTGGTGTGATGTGCAGGTCACACAAAAGCATGCTGCTTGCTGTAGCCTCCGCCACTGAGCTGAGCTCCTCTCGGCAGGATTCTGGGGCATTCACCCTAATGGTACAGAAAGTGGCAGGTGGGTGACTCCTTCAAGGAGCTTGTATCCTCAGCCACATAATGCCAGGAAAGAGATAACTAAGAATAAATGTTTACCGAAAATCCATTGTAGAGGAGACACTGCTTCAGGGACAGGAAATACAGTGTTGCATACAGCACCAAGTCCCTGTCCTCATGGAAACTACATTCAGCTAAGTGGGGAAGAGCAGAACAACTGAAGTAATATTCGTATGTAGAATAGTTAACGAAGAGTTGGACTGATGACTGGAGATCAGCTTAGGTTTGGTTTATATTGAATGCCCATAGAGGGCCATAGAAGACAGTGGTCAAAGGTACTTAAGCAGAGAAAAATGGCATTTCTGGAAGGTAGAGAATGAGGCAGCACAGTGGAGGACAAATATGGGTAGAATTTTCTGGGGTCCATAGGGAGTGGCTCTTCCTGAGACACAGAGGTTTGGGTACCAACTTTGTCTATGGGCCTTGAGAAACCACGCAAGACATTAAACAGGGAGTTGATATGCTGTGGTTTGTATTTTTATGCTCTGTCTAAAGATGGCTGTGGATCTAGGAGAACAGCACAGGACACTGGAGGATGAGCCATGGGGCCATTTCAGAGGTGTCTGGCTGCCATGGGCCCAGGAACACAGATGAAAGGAGGCCTTTGCAACATGTTTAAGAGTAATGGGGCCAGCCAGACAGCTCAGGAGACTAAAGCACCTGCTTAGGCATATGCAGGGACCAAGGGTTTGTTTCCTGGTGTGTTGGGCCGGCCCTGCCCCCAGGGCACACTGAAGCAAGTGAGACTGGGTATGGCACACACCTGTAATCCCAGCAGCAGTCAGGAGGCTGAAAACAGGAGGATCCCTATTAGTCCGATCTAGGTAGTGAGACCCTGTAGACCCTGTACTAAATATATAAAAAAAGAATAGTGGTAAAACTCTGGGTGCCAAAGTATGAGGACAGGTAGAGAATATGAAAACAGATGTCTATATTTTTGGCTTTGATTATTGAGTAGAAAAATGGTAGCATTTATTGTGAAGTAATAAGTGGAATATTTGGACCAATAGGGAAGGAAGAATTAATACTGTGTCCTGGAAATGTTAATCTAAAGATGCCTTTTCATTTACTAGTTGTTAAGTATATAGTTGGTTAAAGGATATTAATAATCAAAGGAAAAATGATATTTGAATTTGTGAGTCTTCAGCATATACATGGATTATAGAGTGGATATGTATATTTGGGAAAAGAAGGCTTAGGGCTAAAATTCTGGGGGAAAACCGAGAAGCTGGGAAGGGCATAGAAATAGGTACAACTGGATATAACTGGATGGAAAAACTGAACAATGTAATAAAGAAAGAAAATGCTTCCAGAAGGTAAGACCTAGTGAGCTCTTTTAATTACCACTGAGTTAAAGACAGAAAAGGGAAAGAATGAGTTAAAATAATAAAAGCAAATTAAAATGATTGTTCTTTGACTCTGAAAATAAGAAGTTATTGTTTGCCTAGAAAACAACAGGTCTCGTGCAGGAGTATGGATAGCAAATTTGGACTTTCAGGTGTTGTCAATAGGATGTGAAAAATTAAAGATAGACAAAATTTTGGAGCCAAATATGCATGTGAATAGGGATAAGATAAAGTGATTGTACTTTGCTATCACTTATACTTGTTTAATTAATATTACCACACTTTGCCTATTGTTTGAGATGACTTACTAGATATAGATGACATTGATGCTGTAGGAGGGGAGAGAAAGCCCTTGGCAGTCTGATAGAGGATGGGTAGAAGGTAGAACTGAAGTCAGAGGTGTAAGCTTTGAGAGGAGCAGCTGCCTGTCTGTCGCCAACACAGAACAGGCAGCGCATAGGGAGAAATACGTGTGGATTTGTTGAGTGGAGGTGTGATGAGAAATGATGGTATTTTGATTACTCATATTTTCTCAAAGAGTGTGGGAAATTCATAACTTAAAAATAGAAAGTAGAGTGAACTCATTTGAATAATGAATTTGATATAGTCCCTGCAGAGAGAGAGAACATCCTTTTTAAAAACATTTATTTATTTCATACAGGGTCTCACTACACAGCTGGGACTCATAATGATCCTTCTGTCTCAGCCTCTCCAGCACTGGGATTACCGGTGTGCCCCACTATGCCCAGTTCTGGGGCTGCTCAGCACACCCAAATTTCTGAGGCTGGCATGGCATGCAGTACTGGGGATTGAACTTCGGTCCTTGCCCTTGCCAGGCAGATGCTTAGACTGCTGAGCTACCTCCCCAAACCCTAGAGAGAGAACATTCTAATGAAGTTTTACTTTTTATTACTGTGACATTGCAAAGAGAAAATGTTCTGTACAATGTTATGCTTTACCTTTCCCATAAGTGTTGATTTCCTGGGTTTAATAATTGGTGTTGTTTTTCAAGTGTGTATGTTTCTGTCTGTTGTCTTAGACCTCTTTAGGGATCTTGAGAGGTGCTCTGGCCAGGGCCTGATGAGCTATGATATTTCCATGCCAACTCTGAGTGAAGTCTTCATGAACATGGAAGGAACATCAACTGTCGACCAAGGTAGTCAACTATCAGCCATTTGTGTAATTCTCAAAAGTCAGTTTCCAATGGCTCATATGTCAATTCGTTATTTATAATTTATTAGGTCTGGTTCACACTAAGGGATGTGACTTTGAAGTTTGAGAGGGGCTGTTATTGTTCCTCAGCATCATGAATGGGTCTAACCACAAATTTCTTCTTAGAACCTACCAAATTCCTCTTTGTTTTTTTTTTTTATTTTTTTTTTATT
>NW_004524609.1:8324245-8340957 GCF_000260255.1 Octodon degus | reverse complement strand
CACGCTGCACCTGGGCTGGGACTGGTCCCGCCGGCGCAGGGTAGCAGGAAACTCTCCGCACACTCACCGGACCTGGGCTAGGACTCCCAAATTCCTCTTTGGAGACTATCTTCTCCCTGTTTTAGACTTTTCCTATCTTAAAGATGCTCATTTTTTCTTAGACTCTCAGAGGCTCTGAAAGATGTTAACCAGAGACATGAGTTTCTTATAAAAATTGTTCTTAGCTTGTCAATATAAAAAATCCATTAAGGTATAAACAGAGAGAATTCTGTCTCAATTGCTTAGTATTTTAATCAGTTACAATAATAAAAGCTGTCACTTCTTTTGGAGTATTGCCAGATACTTCAATCAATGTATTTCTGTACATTGATATTCACCTGCAATAGTGCCTTCCCCTCAGAAATAATCTTTTCAACAATTGTCATTGGCCTCATTTTATGGCTGAGAAAATTGGACCTAAGAGAAGTCAAATGATCCAAATTCTAGGGATTATAATTCATGTATGTAGAATTCACATACAGGTCTTTTTGTTGCAGAATTAATGAACTTTTGGAGCTGAGGAGATAGTTTATTGGCATAAGTGCCTGCTTGGAAAATGCAAGGTTGTGAGTTTCATCCCTGGTACCTGTCATCCAAGAAAACCTAGAAGTAATTAACTTTGCCTGCATTGCTAGGTTATTGGTATCTTAGTAATAGGCATTTGGACATTAATGTCTAGCTCTTCCTAGGGAGAATGTATTTTTTAAACTTCTTAGAATATTGCTGCATTTCAGCCAGACTTTCTGAAGCACTCGAAATTCTTCTTTCGTAGGCACTTAGTATATTTTCTCACTGATCTCATAGAAATTGAACATTATTATGTTTCATATACTTCCTGTATGTTTTAGTGGTTATAATACAAACATTCTTTACTTTAAAATTTTTAATATGTATCACCACTGGCAATTTAAGATAACTATAGAAAAAAAAACATTGAAGGCAATGGTGAGCTCTAAGCCTAATACATATTGAACCATGCTGTTTAAATACTTCCTTTGAATCTGGTTATAGGAATAAGCCAAACGTAAGATAATTTTTACTATGTAAAAAAATCCGTAGTGCCCCAGGATGCCATTAATACTACGTGTGTACGTGCACAGATGGTGAACACAACGGAATGATGGGAGACTCGGAAAGCCTCGGGGAGATAGAGCCCGCCTACTCTTCTCGCCCTGAAGTACAGAAGCCTGTGGGGAAAGCGGAACTGTGGTGGATGCAGGCATGCGCAATGGCGCGGCTTCGTTTCTTAAAGTTAATCCGCGGGAGAAAATCACTTTTGGTCCTGTGAGTACTGTGGTTTTGTTGGGTGGTGAGGTTCAAGAGGATATTCAAACCAGAAGAGAATTTGAAACTAGAATACAATATACCCAGCATTTGTAACGCAGGACAGATAAATGAAACATTTGGTTTCACTGACAGTACCAACCTGTGTTAGCCCTGAGTGGGCTTCTGCAGGCAGGTGTGTTTATTTTGAACCGGTCGATATTTTGAAGTTTGTGTAGTAAATCTTTTGCTGAAATATGACTTTTAGAATTTTAGTAGCTGGAAGTGTGGTTTCATAGAAAGTAGATATGATACTAAACAATTATGTGGTCTGATGGAGTAAATAAAGTTGCAATTGATTCATATAGTAATTTTTTACTGTTTAGGCTATTGATATTTGGATTGGCATCATTCCCTTTGATTATGGAAGACATATTTTATTACATGTTAGCTCAAAATGTCGACTGGGAATTTAAAACAGAATTGTATTTCCTCTCTCCTGGACAACTTTCTCAAGATCCCCGTACCAGCCTGTTGATCATCAATCACACAGGTGAACAGAAACCCAGAAACAAGTTATTTTTATTGTTAAATAGCACAGGTCGGGAGAAAAATTTCAAAAGAAGAAAATGTGCATTTATAGATGATAGCTTATTAGGAACAGGGCCTATTTTCTTTATTTTAGAGGTCACAGCAGTGGTGCAGTTTAAGAACTGAAGAATCCAGGCAAGTAGCCAATGTGGCTGAGTAGAGCTCCACCTACAGATGCCATGCTGTTATACGAAGGAGAAATGACTGGGCCACTTCATTTCCAATCTCTCCATTGTAGTGATAGTGTAAGCTACTCCATACTATCTGTTGCATTGAAAATAAAACCACTGACTGGCATGGGAGGTTTCATTCCTTCAGGAAGAGCCCTCATCTTGTATGCCAATGAGTAGGGAATTTTATATTTTGTAACCGCTCCCTTAACGTGAATGAGAAGCTTTTATATTTTTAGCAAAGATGTTGATAAAAATTCAGAGCAAGAGTTCTCTCTTGATGAGTTCCCAGGTCATTCAATTTTTTTTCACATATAATAGTGAGTCTGGGCTGTTTATGTCTCTTAAAAATCAAATGTGGTACAGTATTTTCATTTCTGTTTCTCATTATTTTTATTGTTTTTCTTTTTTTGTGTGTGTGTGGCACTGGGACTCAAACTCAGGGCCTTGCCTTTGCCAGGCAGGTGCTTATGCTGCTGAACTATCCCCTTGGCCCTCATGATTGTTTTTCATTTGGGTTTTCAGAAAGTAGATTTCCCTGCTACTGTAAAGCCCAAAGTCTTGCTAATTGCATGTGAATTTCCAAGATTTAGGTTGTTTCTTTGCCATTAGGTTTGCTTCATGTTTTTTACTCTCTACTTACACTGAAGACAATGTGCTAGTATTGTCTTATTTTTTCCATACACACTTTTTTAGTATTGTTAGATTGAAGTTTTGAGATTCTTCTTTTTACTTTTTTATTAATTTTAATGAGAAAGAAATAGCGAAGTTATTTCAAAACAGTTTAGTAGGAGAGTTTCAATAATTAATACATTGCATATTGTTGTCTTCATAGTGGTTATTCGTAGTACAAGATACAGACATGATATTCTGTCCAAAACACTATTAGTACAAATCTTTTTTCTCACTGAACTAAGAGAAAGTAGCTGTATATCTATCCTAACTATTCTGTATATACATGTGCATATTTTTTTATATGTGTACATTGAAGTTTTGAGATTCTGTGCCATCTTGTTCCTCAATGATTATTGGTCAAATGTTCACCTTTTCCTATGACAATTCTTGTGAGTGAATTTCAACCATCACTGCTCTACTCTGCAGTGCATATGAAAGGGCACGTGTAGCTGGCCCAGGGTACTTGGAAAATGTGTCCTCTGTATGTATATCCATTTCATCTGGAGGGAATCCAAGTGTGTTTTAAGTTTGGTCCTATTTTTGCAGTTCCAGAGCCTACCTTATGCATTCTCAGAATGAACTCTCAATTCAAAAGTTGTCTGTGAAAGAAAAGAGACTTTAATTTTTTTTTCAATTCCATTTCCCAGTTTGTCATCTGGAGTTATTTCAGGTGATGGCCTGCTGATTTCTTCAGATAGTGCCTCTTAGAAAGTGGGTATTGGAGGCCACGGAGATAGCTCTGTAGAATAAGGGCTTGCCTGGCAAGCACAAGGTCCTGAGTTCAATCCCTGGTACCATGAAAAGAAGAAAGAAAGAAAGAAAGAAAGAAAGAAAGAAAGAAAGAAAGAAAGAAAGAAAGAAAGAAAGAAAGAAAGAAAGAGGAAGGAAGGAAGGAAGGAAGGAAGGAAGGAAGGAAGGAAGGAAGGAAGGAAGGAAGGAAGAGGTGCTAACACTCCCACCTAGGGAACAGGTACTACTGCTGTGTCCACTGAGTGAGGTGTGGCAAAGACACGACTGTCCAGCTTGCTTTTCTGACTAGGGCCTCAGAGCTCCGCTCTGCTCCCTTATGTTACTCCACTCTGAGATGTGAAATCCTGCAAATTGGTTTCGCCTTTATTTGCTCCTGGGTGCTCCTGGGTGCTCAGGGTAGTGTTTTTCTTAGTTCTCATTTCTCTCTCAATGTCATCTGCTTTCTTCTTTGGAAGTTTTTTGTTTGATGACAGCATCATTTTCATTTCCCATTTCCTAAGAAAAATATATTTATGCAATATATAAGTATGCAGTGTGCATCTAGATTTGTAAAATATATTGGTGTATTATACATACATGCATATCTACTTATTTTTCCATCATCTCAAAGAATATGGGAGAGAAAGGAGGATTATTATCAGGATTAAAAATCTGAAGCACTCCTCAGATAATTATTGCATTTCTAAAACCTATCAGTACAAATGTATTCTTAAATAAAAGCCATGAAATAAAAGTACCATGTTTTAATGATGACAGAATTATAAATGTAACTCATCAGACCATAAGATATGAAGACTACAAGACAGTGGAGTAAGCGATTTTTCTCTGATGGGCCACTGTCGTTATTGCAAGAGTCATGTTTCTGTTCCATAGAAACATTCATGTAGTATAAATATCCACTTAAAACTATGTATGGGCTCAGGAGAAAATGGGGTGTGTATTTTCTTGTTTCTGTGCCGTCTTCTGCCATTGACCTCACACTAGAATCAGATATTGAAGACTTCATACAGTCACTGAAGCATCAAAATATACTTCTGGAAGTAGATGATTTCAAAAACAGAAATGGCACTGAAGCCCTCTCATACAATGGAGCTATCATAGTTTCCGGTAAACGAAAGGTATGTTTATCTCTTAGTATTTTTTATTTTATGACTTTTCCCCACAAAGAACATGAGAAGCTACTGCCATCTTTTAAGGGGCTCCAAAACTAGAGTCAGCCTAGCTTATATATAGCAACTTAATTCAGATAAAATATTTTGAGAGACCATATTGAATAGACTGAAACTTGAATAGGTTTTTGTGGAATATTTTCCATGTGTATTTTGAGTTACATAGTTTTTTAAATTCAAAAAAAAAAAAAAAGAATTGAATTGTTTTTTATTTCAATTGAATGTTATACCTTCTAACATTAGCTGAATTTAATGAGTCCTCTTCAATTGCTTACTGCCTGAATGAGATTTTTATACATTGAGAAAATAAATTATACAATACATGAAATTTCTGAGGTGAAAGTATTCTCCATGTATTATCTTATTTCAGTTTGGTTAAGAGTAGCCAAACCACAGAGCTACATCAAGGACAATGACTATTAAAAATATATCCTAATCTTACATTGGTCTTATTTGCATTCCATTAAAAGTGAAGGGCTAGCCAGAGAGATAGCTCAGCAGCATAAGCACTTGCCCGGCAAAAGCAAGATCCTGAGTTCAATCTCCCATACAAAAGAAAAAAAAAAAAAAAAGTGAAGGGCTATCCCATAAAACTACCTCTTCACTTCTTAATACAAGGAAAATTGAAAAAAAAAAAAACCAGAAACATTTGAAGATATATCATGAAACTTAATTGTATCTAAACTGAATATATTATGAAAAATGTAATAATGTGTCAACTATGCAGAACGACTTTGGTAGCTGTCTCCTATCATATTTACTCCGTGAGCTACTGGTGATATATAAACAGTATTGAACCTCTCGAATGCATGGACATTTTCATGAACATGAAGTATGGCTACATTACTTTAGAAAGTATGAAGTGCGTCACTCACAGGCTAATGAGGCATAGATTATAAATTCCATGTTTATCCTCTAGAAGGTTGACATTTCTTTGCTTGTTCACCATAGGGGCAAAAATGATACAAAATTAATAACACTGATTCTCATTTGTTGTAAGTTGAGGCTGACTGCGATATTAACTTTACTAGGGTATAATATACACGGTCTCATTAACACTGTGTAACAACCCATTTAGCATTCTCTTTCACTGAAGGTTCAACAGAAGCTCAGACAATGTAGTTAACCTGAAGATCAGCACATGCAGCCAGAAGGGGGCACTGTCAGGATCTCATGCATAAAAACCTTACTTTTGCAGTTCAAAGATTTAGGATTAACTTCACTTATTTGATATGTTTCTGTTTGTTTTCAGGATTATAGATTTTCTGTTGTGTGTAACACCAAAAGAATACACTGTTTTCCCATCCTTATGAGCATTATCAGCAACGGGCTACTTTGGATGTTTAATCAAACACAATATATTCGAACTGAGAGAAGTCCATTTCCTCAAGCAAGTATTAAACTTACTGATCCTGAACAATTACAAATTTCACAAGTAACATACGTACTCTCTTTAGCTTTGGAATATTCATAGTTGACCATTTATTCAAAAATTGTTATGGTGTCATGACATTTTAAACAAGTGATTTAAGTTTTTTCTTAAAGTTCTACTAAGAGAATCCTTGTGGACTAATACTGGCCAATGCCATATTATATTCTTCTAAGGGGGATAGACTGAGAAGTTGTAGATGCATACCTGATTGTGAAAGAGTGTGTGTGTGTGTGTGTGTGCATAGACCACTGAGTGAATGGGGAGATTCAAATTTGCTGTTCGCTCCCCGATTCCTCCCGCTACCTAACTATAGTAATACTGCATCACAAGGGTATTTGATACAGGCTACGTGTTCAGGATTCTGATAGCAATCTGGCTTTCTGCAGTTTAGACACAGGAAATGATTGTGGGAGACAGAAGAGCAAAGGGACCGTGATCATGTTCCACTCATATCGTCACTTCTCTGTGTCCTTCTAGCTCAGATAGAGGAGAGGGGCTTCCATGCTCACTGTAATGTTGCATGACCCTCGCCCATGTACCCATTTCATTATTCTGATTTTAAATTGATCAGATGATCTCATTTTCTAGCTGATATTGTTACAGAAAACAGACTGACCTTGGGAAGAAATGGCACCTGGGAGGTTGAGGAGGCAGTTTATTATGCTGGTGATCTTGCCTGAGATCTCTCCCAAAGAGTCAGCCCTTCTCCAGGGGATGGGGGTAGGGCCTTGATCAGGGGGAAGCAGGGAGGCACAAAGGTAAATTTGGTGTATTGTATTTGGAGGTTTGAGTGACATCATGGGTTGCTAAGGGAGTTTAAACATCTTAAGTTAACATTGCAAGTCCATGAGTTAAACAGGCATGAGTTACACAAAGCAAGATATGTCCCATTATATTTGAAGTTATATTGCAAGGCCATTGGTTATACAAAGGCAGCAAAGACAGGGTTTCACATAAAGAAGGGAGTGTTCTTTTATCCAGCTTGCCAGACAAGTGTGCTTGGTCTTGGCAGGCATTCTAGGCAAGCTTTTATTTAAAATTTTAGTTTCCCCCTTTAATATCAAAAGAGAGGGCCAGTGAGATAGCTCAGCAGACTAAGCACCTGCTTATGCAAGCTCAGGACCCAGGTTTGATTGCTGGTACTGCACGCTGCATTGGCCCCGCCCCCTGGCGCACTGAGCCGGCCCCTGAGATCCAGTGTGGTGGTGCATGCTTATAATCCCAGCACTGGGGAGGCTGAAAGCAGGAGGATCGCTATGAGTCTGAGCTGCATAGTGAGACCCTGTACCAAATATATAGATGGATAGATTACTCAAAGTTGACTACAAATGTTACACACCAGAACTTAGAAGAGCAAAAAATGAGGCTAGAAATGGAGACTTAGAGGGGATTGCTTTGTGTGACATGTGGGTCAAATTCAGTTTCCACTTCATTGCGTCGTTGGTGTTGGGAGTACACGCAAGTGCAGACTTTTGCACACAGTAGAGAAAAGGGTGAGGTGACAAACACATGAGAGGTCAGTGGTAGATATGTGCAGATGACTGCCTGCGATCAGGTGGAGAAGACGGCCTAAGTGGTGGTGTCAGAACAGAGCCCTCCAGAAATAAGAACCAGCAGGCAGCGAGAAGAGAGTTTTTATTCCTTCTTGGATTTAGTTTCCCCATATCATTACCTGTTCACCCAAAATTGAAATGGACCGAGGCTCCGTGGCTACTCCCGTAGGCACCACCCATCCCAGTGGCTCACACCTGCATCCTGAGGGTGCAATGATCTGTTTCACCACTAAGAGGAGGAATTATATAGATCCAAAACTCTTAAACAAAATCTGAGAGTTTGCAGTTATTGCAAGACAGGCTTGTGTTGATTTCCTGTAATTATATCGAGGAGCTGCACACTGCTTAGGCTCAGACCCAGAGGCATACATTGCTTAGATGATGACTTAAATATTACGCTGAGGTTGGGCTCCGGGGAAAGGAGTTTCTTTCCCGGCTCTGAGCTACAGAGTGCATCTCCACATCTCTAGTTCTGAGGAGAAGACATGCTATATGGGTCTGAATTATCTTGTAATCAAAGATAATATTTCCAAATTATTACTTCTTATCATAGTAAAAAACACAATGAGATTCACCATCACAACCGTATGTTCGTGTAGAATTCATTAATAGTGAGTATATTCACATTGTTGTGAGGTCAGTCTCCAGAACTTGTTCATCTTGTAGAAGTAAAGCCACACTAGATAACGATGTTTTCCTTTTATTTTTCTCCTTTTGGTAACCCCAGACCCACTTTCTGCTTCAAGAAATTTGACCTCTTTAGATGTATAAGTGGAACCATTTAGTATTTGTTCTTTTTCACCGGGTTATTTCCCTTGGCATAATATCGTACAGGTTCATCTGTGTTGTAGCCTGCAACAGAAATTTGTTCCTTTTAAATACTGATTGAGGGCTGGCCAAATAGCTCAGTGAATTAAAGCACCTGCAAGCTGGGGTTTGACTCCTGGGGTTCGACTCCCCGCCCCGGGGTGCACTGAGACGGCAATAGAGACTAGGCAAAGTGGTGCACCTGTAATCCCAGCTCTCAGGAGGCTGTAAACAAGCAGATCACTACGAGTCCGATCTAGTAGTGAGACCCTGGACACCCTGTAGATGCTTCCCTAAAATACAAAAAAACAAAAACAAACCAAAAACCACTAAACTAAATGAATCCTGTTGTGTGTATCTGCACCTTACTTTGTTTATTCTCATCCACTGGTGAACACTGGGCTGTTTCTACCACTCGGCTGTTGTGAGTGATAATGCTACGAATGCAGATGTGCAGATAACTCTTCAAAACTAGGCTTTCACCCGGGGCGCGGTGGCACACACCTGTAACCCTTGCGCTGGGGAGACTGAGGCAGGGGGGATCACTGCAAATTCAAGGCCAGCTGGGCTACATATGTAATGACTTCAGGACCAGCCTCAACTACACAGTGGTACCTTGTCTCAAACCAAACCAAACCAAACCAAAGACAAACAAACAAACAAACAAACAAAAACCAACCTATACTTTCAGGTCTTTTGGCTATATAACAAAAAGTAGTTCTGATTTTTTTTTTTTTTTTTTTTTTTTTTTTTGCGGAACCAGAGATTGACCTCAGCCTAGTCTACTGAGCCAGCTCCACGGCCCCATTCCTGAATTGTTTTTGACTTTTCCTTGTCCTTTGAGTTGAAACCTTACGTTAAATAAGAAATCGTTTTCTGTCTTATAGATATTGTTGAGATACGTGTCTGCTGTAAGTCTTCAATATTCCAAAAGCGCATTCCTTAGCATTCTTAATACGTCACTTAAAACATTCACGGTTTTAAAGTACCTCTTACGTTCGCAGAGTTACCTGCCCTGGATGGGCATGCCGGATGGTGTTGTTGTCATGTTCTATGCCGCCTGCAGCTTTTCCCCTTACATGGCCATGAGCAGCATCGGGGATTACAAAGTAAGGGGAAAAAAAAGAAGAGCAAGGGGGCCTCAGGAATTTCACGAGTTGTACTTTCAATGATACGTGTTAAAAACACTTTCCTCTGTGAAAGACACCTAAATATATTTTTCACTTTGACAGCACCGTTAAGCGTGTTTCTGATTCACACGGACTTATTTAAATTTTAAGTGGTGATCAGTACGCGTTTGCAGGACACAATGTTTGCATCCATCATGTGCAGGTGATACGTGTCCGGAACGTGTTTTAATTCTTTCTTTATTCCCTTTCTCTCGCCTGTCTTTTCTACTTCCATTTCTTGATCCCTCTTCCAATTTTGAGAAAAATCTGTCTCCCTACTTTCTATTACTTTTCTTTTGCTCTCTATTTATATTTTGGATTTCTTATATGAGAGAAACCATGTGATATTTAAGTGTTGTGTATCCAATGTATTTCACTCAATATTAAGCTCTCAAAGTACATCCATTTTCAGGGCCAGCAAGATAGCTCAGTGGACTACACACCTGCTTTGGCAAGCGCAGGGACCAGGGTTCAATCGCCAGTCCCCAAGGCATGCTGAGCCTGCCGACAAGTCCAGCTGTGGTGACACATGCTCTAAACCCAGCTCTGGGAGGCTTAAAACAGGAGGGTCACTACAAGTCCAAGCTGCGTAGTGAGACCCTGTAAACTCTGTACTAAATACATAAAGTGAAAAAAAAAAAAAAAGAAAGAAAGAAATTTAAACATCAAAGTGCATCCACTTTCTTAGTAATAAGTCAGAAAATTTTACTTTTACGAGTGCAAAAACACTTTTCATTTCAAAGTTATAAAAGCAACCTAATGATTTCTCAGAAGTTAAAGGGAAATATTATAAATTTTAGACTATATTATTTCCTAGCTACAAGGAAGAAGTCATTGAGTTGAAATTGAAGATGAAATCTAAGCCTGTTCTCTGGAAGTTCCAATGTTATGTTGCATTTTTGTTTGGTTACACTAATTATCCAAATAAACAAGATTTAGCTAAATCTCCTTTCACCAGCCTGTGCCAAGAACTCTGAAAAGATGCATAGACAAAAGAACAATGTGCATGACCTTCAGGTCACAAAACAACATTTATTTTGAAGGAACTTCAATCATTATTATGTCTGTTCTTCTATTCATTAATCATGAGTTAAAGTGATATTGTAAATGAAATCTATCAAATAGAACAATACCCAGGACAGGGGACATAGCTCAGCAGCGCAAGTGCCTCCTGGCAAGTGCATGGTCCTGTCTGATCCTCAGTACTGCACAGAGCAAGCAAACAAACAAATAGAAAACCCTGCACATTTAAAAACTGGAGCTGGCTCTGCAGAGCTCAGATATATATATATGATTGCATTTATCTTGGAAATTCTACTTATGTGCCTGCTTTAGACCTGCATTTTAGTTGAATCTATGTATATCCTGTGTTTTTTTTCCCCAGAAGAAGGCTAAGTCCCAGCTGTGGATTTCCGGCCTCTTCCCTTCTGCTTATTGGATTGGGCAGGCAGTGGTGGACATTGGCCTCTTTAGTTTAAGTCTCCTCTTGATGTATCTGATTGTCTGCTTTACACGAATGAGAGACAGTGTTATTACAAGCAGAATTATATTTACTCTGGTAAGTAATGCTGGCCTTGAATCCAATTCTATAAAGTAATTCATAAATTCTATCCTTACTATTTTATGTCAAAAATATGATTGCATCTGCTAACAGTCCATGAAAAAGGCATGTATAATAAAATGTACAAATATTTCCCTCAGGTACTATTTCAGTCTTTGACTACGATACTGTTTGTCTTCTCTTCAGGTTGTGAGCTCATTTGGTTATGCAGTCTCCATGATCTTCTTCACATATGTAATAGCATTTATCTTTCGCAAGAGGACGAAAAATAGTGGCCTCTGGTCATTTTTCTTCTATATTGTAAGTACACACACACATACATGCACACACATACATGCACACACACATGCATGCACACACACATGCTCACAAACATACACATGTAATAGCTATTTTTAAACTTTCAATGTAATGTTAAATATATAAAATGTCAAATGTTCATGTTGATCTTTGATGCTCACATTTACTCTGAGCAGTGAGAAGAACTGACCATCTGAGTTGGATCAGAAAACCCCAAATGCAACAAACCCAAAACCCTTTGAACAAATAGCTGTCACTCAGTTCCACAAGTGACGTCTAGCCACCAGTAACTGTCACGGTCACTATGCATGTCCACAACACACTAGAACTTTGTGCGGTAGCCTATCCTCAAACTGTTAGAAGTGCTGGTCATTTATTTGCCATCCCAGTATTTATCTTATGTTTTACTCTTAGTAATTCTTTGCTATCATGAAAACTTTTTCTTAGTTCAATTGTTTTGAAACATTTAATTTTTAATTAATTAGTATTTAATTTTCTGAATATTGCTTAATCAATTTTTGTTCTAAGATTTATACTATATCTTTGACTTACAATTTATTTAAAAGACATTGTATGATATCTTCTAGTATTAGAAACTTTAAAAAGTATATTTCCATTTTCTGTTGACTTTATATTACTTCTTCCCTGTCTTTTATACACACATACACACACATACATGGAAAAAAAAATACGTGTATAACCCAACATAAGATTGGTACTGTTTCATAGAAATCTGCAATGACCTTTAAATAAGGGTTCATCTAATATATCTTTTATATAGTCCTGCATAACTATCATATTGAGAGCTCTTTATTGTTCATCCAGGAGCATACTGCAATTTCTCATGTCTCTTGAATTATGCTCTTTGTTATTTCCTATATCCTACTTCTGGAGGTATTAAAATATTTCAAGTTTATATAACTAGAAAATCTTACTTTTAGTTTTCAAAGGTATGTTTGCTAAGTATAAAATTCAAAGAGGACAGATCTTTTCTTTCAGTCCTTTAATTAATCTAGTTTCTTACACCCTTGGTCCTTTTTTTTCTTTCTAATGTGGAATAAGCTGCTATTTAATTTTGTTCTTCCATAGCTAATATTTTTATGTATATGCTTTAATGATTTTTTTCTTTACAAAAAGTTTTGGACAATTTCATTTTTGTGCATCTTGGTATGATTTTATTTAAATGTCTTTGCAAAAGGTTCATTTTTTTTCTTGGAAATGTGGTATTATAAGAACTAAATTCAGAAATTTTAAATCTTTAAAAAAAAAAGATTGAAACTATTGTTTGAAGCAAGATACAATTCCCCTATGATGAATGTTATCACTATGTATATATAAAATGTACCAATAAAAAAATTCAAGGAGAAAAAAAAAAACCCTTTGAAAGCTGACCTGATACCACAGGCAGAGTATTGCACACCTAAACTTACATGATGGGTCGCAGTGAGAATGCAGGGTGTGCATTGCACTTTATTCCACGCTCTCTAGGGATCACTTCACATTTAGACAAGGTACGTATAAAACGTCAATGCAATTTCTGTTTGGACTTCTGTCCTATCCCAAAGTATCTCATTAAATATATGCAAGTGTTCTAAAATACATAGACTTACCTGAAATCTAAAACATTTCTTGGCACAAACGTTTTTGATAAGGGATATTCAAAGACTTACTTTAAAATCACACTGTCAAAAAAAAGAGGAGAATATAATTCATGTTGACAAGTCAATGGCATTCCAGAATAATTCAGACACCGCTCTTTGGACAGAGTTCATGGAGAACTTCATAGTGGACTTGAAGTTTAAAATGTACTGTTGAATGGGCCTAGAGACACAAACGTTTAATCCCAGCACTCAAGAGGCTGAGACAAGAGGATAATTGCACTTTGAGGCCAGCAGAGGCTACCTAGGGAGTTTGAGGCCAGCCTGCATTACAAACCAAAACTCTGTCTCAGAAAAACCCAACTATCCAAACAAAAAGTGTACTGTTGAATTTATGGGTTCTTTAGAATGTAGGGCTTCCTGATAGTGCTGAAATGAAAATTGACTTTGTAAGAGTCAAAAGTATAATCTTTTTCTGTCGTCCTCTAAAAAGTGTCTCAACCTAAACTGACAAGTTTCTTTATCAAAGAAAAGATATAGCTGTGTCAGAGAGCTTATTAGTAAATATATTTGAAAGCAAAGAGCTTATAAAGATTATGGAATACATTGCTAGAAGCATTTCACTCTATGGTCTTGTGAATATTTTTCATAGGTAAAAACAAAGATAGCACTCTACATTATAGAGTGATCATAAATGTTCAAGTAAATAAATAATTCATGCTTGTTTAATTCCAGGTATCTATGTAGCAATTATAATCTTCCTATTTTATTATAACTAATAGAACTAGCAGGGGTTTGATGTAGTGTTCAGTATGCACTTGTTAACTGATAAATTGATCTAGAACAAAAAATTGAAAAATAAACCCTATTTACCAGTATTCTAATATTAGTTCATTACCATGAAAACGTAGAATGTCAGGAAGGCATTTATTTGGAAATGGAAAGAAATGAAGCAGCGAAGACAATAGCAAAGTTTTACAGCAGTATAGATGAGAGATTATACAGCAATATAGATTTTAAAATAACTACCCATGTAACTTTCAACTTATACAGAATCTGGTTGTGTGAATTGTATTGCCTTGGCTTTGAAAAGAACAGTTTTCTCTTTTTTTAAATATATCTAGTACAGCATCTACAAGGTCTCACTACACAGATCGGACTTGTAGTGATCCTCCTGTTTTCAGCCTCCCAAGCTCTGGGATTACAGGCATGCATGGAAATTTTTCTCTTTATCTTAGTTTCTTGGATTGAATTTAAAGCACTTAAGAAACCTATCTGGTTATTTTGGCTTTTTATCTTAACCTCAAGTTTTTCATCTACTAGGAATTTTTATATCATCTTTGTAGTGGGAAATTTTTGTTTCATTTTATAAGTTATCTATTCGCTTTTTAAAAATGGTTTCCTGTGCTGTGCAGAAGTTTCTTAGTTTGATATAACCCCATTAACCTATTTTTGCTTTCAGGGTTGTATTAAAAAAGACAAAGATTTAATATCCAAAATATGTGAAAGAGCTGAAAACAGGAGGATCACTAGGAGTCCAACCTGTGTAGTGAGACCCTGTAGACCCTGTACTAAATTTTTAAAAAAATCAAAATATGTAAAGAACTGAAAAACTTTTATTTTTTTTTATTTTAGGGAAGGGTCTACAGGGTGTTCAGGATCTCACTGCTAGATGGGACTTTTAGTGACCCGCCTGTTTACAGCCTCCCAAGAGCTGGGGTTACAGGTGTGTGCCACCATACCCAGTCTCGAAAAGCTTTTCAAAAAGTCAAATAATCCAAGTAAAATGGGCAAAGGATCTAAATATGTACTTCTCATTATAAGAAGTACAAATGGATAAAATATATATTTTTTAAATGTTCAGTGTTATTAGCTACCAGGGAAATGCAAGTCAATATAACCACTTATCCCACTGCAGTTAGAATGGTTACTTCATCAAACAAAAAACAAAGCAAAACAAAAGAAATACTAGCAAGGAACCCATGAGTACTGTTGATAGGGATGTACTACAGCCATGACAGTGTGGTACAGAGGTACCTTGAACTACTTTATCATTTGATTGTCCCACTTCTAGATACAGTAGTGACTCACTATTTTGCAGCTCTCTGGTTCGTGGGTTTTCAAAAAAAGCTAATCTAAGTTATTTATTGCACATTTTTCACTACATGCAAGATTTTGCAGTCCCAGACAGTATATCTATGTTGTTAAAATTACATCGGTTTACAAGTTAGGAAATGGTTCAGAACATTAGAAGTGATTTTAAAGTTGTGGGAAAGGTTTATAAGAGTGAGGGAAGGTTTATAAAGTTGTGGGAAGGGTTTATAAAGTCTTGAAATATATATAAATACTGAAGTAAATATAATATCGCTACTTTCCTGATCTTCACTTATCATGGGGCCATCCGGAATTTGACCTCCGCTTTATTGTGACGCTATTCACACTAGCTAGAAATAGTGAATGCACTAAAGTGCCCATCAAAAGTGCAGAGAAAATGCAATGTAGATACACAAAAGAATATTGCTCAGCCCTAAGAAGAATAAAATCCTGTCATTTACAGAAGGCCGGAAGGAACTGTGTAGAACATTATGATGAGTGGAATAAGTTGGACCCAGACATACAGACAGAAACTGTTCTCTCTTACAGTGAAAGCTTAAAAAGTGGATCTGAGAGAAGAACAGCCATTATTAGAAGTCAGGAAGGAGAGTTAGGGAGGGAGGACATAGAAGAGAAGATTGGTACAGGTACTAAAATGCAGACATAAAAATAATTCCTATGTTCGACCCCCACCTCCACCTGCATTACCAGACCTGCCCTTAAGGCAGCCCGAGCCAGCCAAAAAAAAAAAAAAATCATTCTCAAAAGTAATTTCTGGTGTTCCATAGCACAGTAAAATGGCTATAGTTCACAATAGACTATCACAGTTTTATGCAAATGTAGAAAAGAGGATTTCAAAGGCTCCAACATAAATGATAGGGAGAGGGAAGAGTTTATTGCTGCTGCATGAATGTGTTAAATATCACACAAGCTAGAAGTGTAGCTCAGCGAGCCTGGGAGCCTGGGTTTATACTCAGTGAGGAGGAGGACGAGAGAGGGAGGGTGAAGCCACAACAAACACGTTAGTTTCTACAACAAATGCATGTCAAAAAATTATTTTTTAAAAAAAGGATTTTCTGTTAGGAAGCTAAAGATCATGAATGTTTCTGTTAATGAAAATTATTCTTTCCCTTTTCTTTCTGAAAGGGGAAATTGTGTTGGTTTCAAAGGAACATCTGCCCATGAGAAAACTGTGATATGCTTGCTAAGAATGCCTACATTTTTTTGCATAATTTTATTGAGAAACAAATAGCAATGAGACAGTTTCAAACCAAATTGGTAGGACAGTTCCAATAATCAACACATTGCATACATTCTTCCTAGTGGTTAATTACTGTACAAGATGCAAACATGATATCCTATTTACAAACACCATTAGAACACATCCCCCTATTCATTAAGAGAATGTAACTATATATCTATCCTGACCACTCTGAATACACAGATACAAAATGGACATTCATCTGTATCCCCTTTTTTTTGTTAAGTTCCATCATTTGAATATTATAGGTGTGTAAACTCAGCAAAATATTCTAAAAGAG